>NW_027266275.1:6345000-6547500 GCF_022045235.1 Haliotis cracherodii
TTCATTAACAATGGGAGCAGCAGGGTAGACTGGTGGTTGAGGCGTTCGCTCGTCAAGACCAGGGCTCGATTCCCGACATGGGTACAATGTGTGAAGCAAATTTCTGGTGTCCCCCGCCGTGATATTGCTGGAATATTGCTAAAAGCGGTGAAAGCCATACTCACTTACTCATTAGCAATGGGCAAAGTAAACCTAATTGATACTCATCACTAATCGGGTGTGTGTGCTCTTTGTGAACTAGTGTATGCTGTTTCTGAACTAGTGTATGTCGTATATGGTGTTTCTGAACTAGTGTATACTGCTGTTTCTGAACTAGTGTATGCTGTTTCTGAACTAGTGTATGTAGGGTATGCTGTTTCTGAACTAGCGTATCCTGTTTCTGAACTAGTGTATACTGTTTCTGAACTAGTGTATGGTGTTTCTGAACTAGTGTATACTGTTGTTTCTGAACTTGTGTATGGTGAACTAGTGTATATTGTTGTTTCTGAACTAGTGTATGCTGTTTCTGAACTAGTGTATGTAGGGTATGCTGTTTCTGAACTAGTGTATGCTGTTTCTGAACTAGTGTATACTGTTTCTGAACTAGTGTATGGTGTTTCTGAACTAGTGTATACTGTTGTTTCTGAACTAGTGTCTAGGGTATGGTGTTTCTGAAATAGTGTATGGTGTTTCTGAACTAGTGTATGGTGTTTCTGAACTAGTGTATGGTGTTTCTGAACTAGTGTATACTGTTTCTGAACTAGTGTATGGTGTTTCTGAACTAGTGTATACTGTTGTTTCTGAACTAGTGTCTAGGGTATGGTGTTTCTGAACTAGTGTATGCTGTTTCTGAACTAGTGTATGTAGGGTATACTGTTTCTGAACTAGTGTATGCTGTGTCTGAACTAGTGTATGTAGGGTATGCTGTTTCTGAACTAGCGTATGCTGTTTCTGAACTAGTGTATACTGTTTCTGAACTAGTGTATGGTGTTTCTGAACTAGTGTATACTGTTGTTTCTGAACTAGTGTATGTAGGGTATGCTGTTTCTGAACTAGTGTATACTGTTTCTGAACTAGTGTATGCTGTTTCTGAACTAGTGTATACTGTTGTTTCTGAACTAGTGTATGCTGTTTCTGAACTAGTGTATACTGTTTCTGAACTAGTGTAAACTGTTTCTGAACAAGTGTATGGTGTTTCTGAACTAGTGTATACTGTTGTTTCTGAACTAGTGTATGCTGTTTCTGAACTAGTGTATGGTGTTTCTGAACTAGTGTATACTGTTGTTTCTGAACTAGCGTATGGTGTTTCTGAACTAGTGTATACTGTTTCTGAACTAGTGTATACTGTTTCTGAACTAGTGTATACTGTTGTTTCTGAACTAGCGTGTGTAGTGTATGTTGTTTCTGAACTAGTGTATGCTGTTTCTGAAGTTGTGTATGCTGTTTCTGAACTAGTGTATGCTGTTTATGGGGAGCTTACCCCCATCATTACACCACAACACTGGGATCAATGAATGGGCGAGAGAAGATGGCACACGCTCCGGTCGACGCACCATCAGCACCACAACCGAAAACAAGGATGTCTTCCGCAACATTGCACGGAGCAATAGGCGCATTACAGTCCACGTGTTCTAGTTTCGCTGACAAATCACTGACAATTTTGACTTGTACCATAATGATGTTCCCGTGTATTTTCCAATGAACAATTGATTTGCCTTTGCATGTGTTTGTGGCGGGTGCCACCGGTGAGGCACGGTACGTTCACCATTTCGAAAACACCTGGTATAATCACTATTTGACTATGATTCATACCCAAATGCTCATGATATGCTCGGAGATCGTACAACTAAGATTGCTTTTGTCAGAGATTTCTTATGAAGATGGAAAGGGTTTGTCGCATTTCTTTTGAAAGGTAAAGAGAAGGAATCCTTGATCTACATGTACATCCAAGGTTTGTGCCCAATGAGGTCCTAGAATGCTATCGGATGAAGTCAAGTGTACCTTCAATGCCTTGTTAACCAGATATAATCGCAAGCCAGACATGACGGGTGATGAGACCCAGATACATCAGAATGATCCAGAGAGGAAACAAGAATTCATGGAGTGGACATACTTCGGGTCTCTTGAAGACATACACCTTTCAAGCAGCCATGGTGTCGTTATAGAAAACACCCTTAGCGCTGTCGAGTTACGATCACCTTGGCGTTAAGTTCGATTTGTACAACGGCACCCAGATCAACTAAGAACGCTTTGGTCACCTTAGTGTTCTCCTCCATCGGGGCAATGTTCCAGTTCCAGTTATGTTGCAGTGGCTGCTGTAGGGGATGTGGATACGGGATGTGACCGCATCCACCCTATTCTCTAGATCATGGCCCCGTTCCACAAAGCGATCTTAGCGCTACGACTGTTGGAAGTATGTAAGTCTATGTTAGAGTATGGGTATTAGCCCTAAGATCGCTTTGTGGAACGGGGCCACTACCACCTGTTTAAAAAAAATTAAAAAACACATGCGTGGTCACCGTTTTGACGAGGACGAAGAATTCGTTGGTGCTGTGGAGGACTGGTTGACAGAACAGAATTTGACCTTCTACAAAACATGGGTCACTGACCTGCAGAAGAAAAGAAGAGGTGTATTGAACTGAAATTAAATAAGTTAGTAAATGAGTAAATGAATATAAATAATAAAATATGCTTACGAAAATATTTCGGGTTTTTTATTCCATGGTCTCAACACGTTTTCTATTTTTCACACGAACTTTTATATCTGTCAATTTATGGCATCATTTCACTGAGAGTGTGCTAATCGACGTGACGTCAAATTTCGAGTGCTGAGAGGAGTGGGTTGAGGGAGGTAGGGCTGACATTGGCTGGCACAAGATGTCTGAAACGTGCCACCAACTCTGAATCTGCCAGGCAAACAACATTTCCTTTAAAACGCATTTCACAATAATCTGCAACGTTTTATGTATATTTCCCAGTCGTTACAGAGAAACATCACATAATTCTGGCCGAGTAGTCTCAAGGCGCCGCAAAGATTCGCCAGGATCTGCCTGACCTAAGTTCCAATTCCACATTCGCCTCGGTCCTTGATTCTGGGTTTGTCACCACCACCCATGGGATGGTGTGTTTCACCAATATTATAGCTGCTAAAGCCAATGTCAAAACGAATTGTCTTCACACATTAAGATGAAAAGTGAAATAGTTTGCGGACAACCCTAATCAAACGTACTTCTATACTGTCCCTGAGTCTAAATGCATATTTTACGAGCGCTTCGCTCACTAACCATACACAACGAGTCCTTCACATGTTGCCTTGCGTCTGAATCGATTTATCTGCTTGTTGTCCGTGAGTGTTACATATCAAGATTCTCCGAGATAGCCGTGGGCAGTATTACATAATGGAGGCGATATTGACACGTGTGCTGACGCCACATTGTTTGCGAACAAGGACACGGATATCCGTGATTTTGGTTCCACGATAAACTGTATTAAAAACAGATTTTTTAGTGTTAATTTATGCATCAAACTCAGTATGCATAATATCTAGAATATATTCCAGAATGATATAAGAACTACATAAATATAACTTGTTTATAATATTAACTCATTAAAATCCCCATCTTTCCCAAACAATCTAAGAAATGATTAAACGTTGATAAACCCGATGTGGTTGTCATAATCTTATAAATGTTGTGAACGCAGTTGAAGAATTTACTAACTTTTCCAGATTTATGTTGAAAATGAGTTTCATTTCTTACTTGTTTAATAATTTAAGAAGAAGAAATCAGATTTCCAACGGCCTTAGAAAATGTATAAGAATTGTATTTCACGCTTTAAAGTTATAAATGTACACGTCCCTCCATATGTGATATTTATTTGTTAATTGTAAACTAAAATGTATATAATGTAATGCTTTGTCCTGTAGTGATTTGTCCTGTGAGGCAATAAACAATTCTATAAAACATTTACGTGTTTTTAGGTAAAAACTTTTAATGGACAGGAATGACAGTGCATTTTCTCGTCGCCAGAGAATAATATTTCTCGATTATCTGCCGAAACAGGTTCCACTGTGCGTAAAGTCAAAATAGTGATGAAAGTTACCAATACGACTACAGCTGCAAGGGTAATTACGCAGATAGACAACGCGGTAACCATGACACAACCGTTGATTGTGTGATATTGTGTAAGGTATGAAGTCATGTTGTCCCATTGTGTCAATATTCTAAGCTTTTGGCATCAGCCACAGACGCAGGGGACGCACACCGCGACTAACCAACCCGCCTAATTTAGCGCACTTCTGACACATGACAATCCTTGAGCTCATGTCATATATAGGTTGCACATGTCGAAAGGTTGCACGGGAATCACGCACGTTGAGAGGCCAAAAGCTAACACCGTATTCGTGCGTGCGTGATTCCCGTGCAACCTTTCGAGTTGAGTTGATTGGTTCAACTGTGTCATATGGCCCTGTGACGCAGGGGTAGCATTATGCAGATGGCTGTTTCCATGAATGCTCGTTCCACCCGTGACAAACAGGTCTGGTTGTTGATGAAATATAGTGATAGCTAGATAGACAGATTTTTTATTCATGCACTGATTGTCTTTAAATGTAATATCCAGTTATGTATGACTGTTTAACAATCTCATACCAACTTTGAGTGGAGTAGGTCCAATAGTTTTTCAGATATTGTAGTAAACGTTGGTACCTTAAATGACCTCCCAGACTATACCTCAAACCGACAGGTCATGCTACTTCTCCCGACTGTTTGTTGACTTAACCCAAGATAATTTGAAGTTCGTACTATGTTTTCGATATAGCAACATGTACTCGGAAACATAGATTGGGAATGGATGTTACCCATGAATTCTTAATTAACTGCAGTTAAAGGGTCATGCGATGCACGTAATGCATAATGTTGCAGTTAATAGGTTTGGCAGGTGGCATCTGTCAACTCCATAGTGAGATTATTTATTCCACGGTTTGTGACGGGTGCCACAGGTGGGGAGGATATGCACACCGTTCCGCTAACACCTGGTATCATCACTAAAAAGTACTCACGGAAATGAAAAAAAACTTTTTTTTCGACCTCAGATCTTAAATTATTGCAGTTAATATACAAAATATTTAAACATTCAAACAACTAAATTAGTACTCATTGGGCCGTGGCACAAATACAGCATATCAAATGTTTTTATGCCTTTTTACGGGGGCACGGGTGGCCCAGTCATCTAAGGCGCCGCGATTCGCTGTGCAGAGTTGCGTCCCTTGGGCACGCCAGAAACCTATGATTGTGGGTTCGAATCCCGGTTCGCCCCGATTATGTTTCTAGGTTTGTCAGCACCATACCCGTGCTCGTGGGTTTCACCGAAGTGGTACACGTCTGAGACCTGCATCACTTCGGGCTTTCCTCCCACATTAAGCTGACACGCCGCGATATAACTGGAATACTGTTAAAAGTGGCGTTAATCCCAACTTACTCACTCACTTATGCCTTTTTACACGTAAAAGTGTGTAAAAATGTGAATAAAACAGACTATTGTGAAACAGGGCATAACTAGGTGTAAGTAGATCAAGGTGACCTACGACACCTTGACGACAGGTGAGAACAGGTGCGTAATGCCTATAGTCTGTTTCTGCTATGTCAATTTGGACTTAGTTTTATTTTTGAATGTTGAAAGTGCCGACAAATTACCTCCTGTAACGTACATTTTGTATTGTTCACTGAGATCAAACTAGCTAATCCAGACTAGTACTTTTCGAGTTGTTTTTTTATTTCGTATTTACAGCTACGTAACACTTTGTGTCGATTTTTAAAATGAGAAAAACAGTTTTTTTTCATTTCCGTGAGTACTTTAGTTGATGGTGATTCCTGGACGCATGGTCATGATAAAGTCGGAATCGTACAATTGAGGTGAAATGAGATGAGGTGTGTGTGTGTGTGTGTTTGATATATATATACCATGTCGCAGTTTTACATGAATACCCCGCTCAGACACAGTATACTGACTCCGAGCTGACCAGTCCTTGTTTTAGCCCTATATTGCCGAGCACCAGGGTAACAACATGTACAATCTTTTAAAGTCTCTTGGTAACAGCATGACGCTGCCGGGATCGAACCCGAACATTCCACGCTCCGGGCAGACGCTCTACATCAAGACCAAGGAAGAGGTCCCTATCATTTAAGATAGCGGATCGAAAACACACCTCTTGGTACCTTTAATTTATTGTTATTGAAACTGATTTCCGATTTCGAATAACATTCAAGCTTATAAAAAAATCGATTGCCCTCGAGTCGTTCAAAAACAGACGGAAGTCCGGAAACCGGATATCCTGTGTTTCTTAGTTACTTGGTAGGTCACGTGATCGTCTGCATTAACGTGGAGGGGGAGAGGGGGTGTTGGTGGGGGTGGGGGTGGGTTATTGTAAATGATTACTGTTTATAAACTGGTATAGGAGTGGTGTCAATGTTGTTTTCTTGATTATAACTCTCCACTATAACTGTGCATTGCTTGAACTTGGTCAATGGCTCAACCTCATTAAAGACCAAGGGGACATTGCCATGACAACATGTTATTGGATTACATTCCGGATGTTAAATTAGACGTGGATTATATTTGCTAAAAGCCACGTAATCAATATGTAGGTCAAAGGTCATCTATTTCGTGGACAGAAGGATGTACCTCATGAATATGCTCATACACGTTATGTAATACAGAAGCTGGCATCCACAAAGCATCTACTTATGTATACAACCTCTGACTACAATAAAGGATGTCCCATGACAATACCATTTAATTGACATACATTGTCTGCATATGTCTATTACTATCACAGACAGACATACTTTCTTACACTGGCACCATGCGTGTTTGTTTAATGTGAGTGGGTGCCCTGTGCGTGACTTGTCTTAGACGGTTACTGCTTTGGTGGAACCCGATATCAAGTGTTTTGTGCTGACAAAACAAGTTAGGACAAATTTGGGATTCGAACCCACGCTCATGGGATTCTAGTACGCCCAAGTGACGCAACACGCTACGGCGCCTTAGACGGCTGGGTCTTCACACTACTGCTTAGAGGACAAATCATTTGGGTCATAAACATATAATTAAAAAAGCCGGGTTTGGTCTCAGTAGCCTTATTCCGAAAGTTACATTTACTAGCAATCCCATCTACAAACATGGATCCCCAATAGTAAGATTGTTGAACACACGGAAGAACTGTTAGCATTTACCACAATGCAGTCCACGCGAATGGTGCCAAATTAAAGACAAAATGCCACAACGCAGCCAGGTAGAAACAATCGATGCCTGTTTGATGAAAGGTATGCTTTGCCGGCTCTTGCTGCCATAGAAACCTGGCCGACATAACGCGGTGACAAGCCACTTCGCAATAGTGTTATACGGCCGGGAGCGCTGTTCAGGGCTGATTGTCACCGAGCAGGACGGGGCCGGTCGGGAAAGGCTGTTGGACTCTTCTCGTGCTTGGTACACCTTTAGATGTGAGAAGCAACAGCAGGCTAGTGGTACGGAAGAGGCCTGCTTCTCTCTCCTGAGTGTTGTCTTCAGCGTGACGTGGAACCACTTGGATGAATATTTAACCATTCATAACAGACTTGAACTATTCTGTCACGTAAAGGGCCGTACAGGACACGGACTAATAATTGTTGATACGGGACCTGGGACAATCTGGGAGACGGGACGCTAGTACCCGAACACCCTTGAATATCGCCTCAAACTGGTGATCCGTAGGATGCGATACGATGATGGCTTCACCGTTGATAATTCTGATGGCGAATGCCATCTTCTTTGGGGCCTTGTCCGCCATGATGATAATGATAGCGGTGTCTGTAGACGCCTGGCAGAGCTACACATTTGACCAGTCTGTGTTGAAATCACTCAACGATAGTCTGGACAGCTACACCATCCTGCAGTTGTCCAACACAACGCCAATATTCAAAGTTTTAGTTCAAACGGATCTGCAATCGAATGCTACGGTAGACTATTATCTCCACCCCTCGTACACAGGCCTGTGGCGACTATGTGATGACCTGACAGGTAGGTCTTTAGACATTTATAGTAACGACAGGACACTGTATCTCATCTTACTCCCGATTGTCGTATTTGTGTGTGAAGGACAGTTATATCTGTAGCATATGAGGTGATCCCGATATCCATGTGCTACATTGGTCAAGAAATGGACGTTATTTAAACATTTATGTTTGTAATTATGTTCGTTTGCATTCCTTACTAAGTGGTGTTTTGTTGTTGACTGCTGTCTATGTCGCAGTTATTATAATTACACACACACACACACACACTCACTCATTCTCTCTCTCTCACACACACACACACACACACACATACTTACATACATACATACATACAAGTGGTCATTGTTTTAAACGACCTATCTTTCACTGCTATGACACAATATATATTTTTACCTGTCTCCCAATGCTTAAAAGAACAATCTATTTTAGCTCTATAGTTCGTTTGGTTTCTGAGGAGACAACTTTTATAACGCCACACAGTTTACAGTTGTTTTGCAACACACGAAATGCCTATTCAGTACAAACGGAGCATCAATATTACAAGCTGCCGGACAAGCTTTCCTCTGGCTGTAAACCAACGCAACGCGTCATTTAATACCCGCCCAAACACAGACATTGTTAATTGATTGTTCTATCATTTTGGAAGCTCTTGCCTACAGCATCTGTCATAGTCCATGGAAGTCCCATCTGTTAGGTACATGCAGCCTGTTGTCAGAGTTGAACCTAGGCCTGCATCTACATTTCTCGTCATATAAATTATAGCATATATTTGATGAAATATATCTCTATTTCAGGAGTTCCTTTGAATTAGAAACAAAAGGTTAGGTATGTTATAATTTTCCAAATTTATCTAGAAAATCACATCTACACATACATTATACATAGTTGCATTAAACATATATGTTAACATGTTGCTAGCGTGGGTTCGAATCCCGAATGGGACTCTCCAAAAAGGTACTAAAATTTGTACATTACTATGAAAGTATAATACCAAATATAACATTTGTTACTTGTTACTGTGACATGTTCCTGTACTCGCGTTGTGTATTAAAATCATATGATTTATACAAAAATATAGATTCACCTTTGTAAAAGTTTAAAATTTTATTTGTTATTAGATCCCTCCATATTGTCAAACTGATTGCATCTTTTGAGGACAAGTGTACCAAGCTGAAGTAATTGTTAAGTACGAAGCAGTTATTATCATTTGTCAAATTGATACAACTCCTATAATTAATAATAATTATTCTCCGAATATGAAATAATAATATTGATAATAATATTGATTCCATTGTGTTCATTCTGTTACGTCATCAATTTTATAAATATTGCAGTTGTAAAACTCACGGTGCAGTGGTTGTATGATCATCTCAACAATCTATTCTTCATAGAATTGCCTATCTATTTAAATGCATGGATAGATGTGTAAAATATGGACCTATTTCGGAAAGTAGAATTGTGTTTATCAAACGTTCAAGAGATCGGTTTTTGTGCATGTACAGCTGTCTTTGCATGTAATTGCAACACAAATAATTTACACGCAATAATATATAACCTTTTCGCGAACACCTGGTATCATCGCTATGCGATAGTGATTCATAAACCCATGCTTATGATATGGTCGGAATCGTAAATGACTCTTCTCTTTGTAGATATTCTTTATGATTATGGAAATGGTTTTTGTCGTGTTTTTTTTATGGACAGTCAGATTAGTGACAACGTTGCATTGGTAAATTATGCCTACTTTTTATGTTTTTGTTGTTTTTTTATATCGGATTTGATATAATATTTGATTTGATAGAATGTTCGGTACATGATCTATTGACAGAGTGAATTAATATTGTTTCTAGTTTCCATGGGAGTTTATGTTATACTCAATCAATATGTTTCACACTGAATAAGGTCGATGTTCTAGTTTGTCACATACATTATTCTTTTATGTACAGCTTACTATGGAAAAAGCTATTATTGACATATTCGCATATCTGAACATATCGTTTTTAGTTTCAACAGACTGGATTGTCTGATCACGACTAGAATGTTTGCAGTCAGCTACGGTGCTGCGTCAGACAGCCAACAAACGCCTACTTTTGTATGTAATCTGTGTGAGTGGCGGAGACTAGCAGGAGAACAGGATATGACCACCTTTTGGAGAACACCTGGTGTCATCACTCATTATCAGTTATCCATATACTTTTCACCGCTATTTTGCCTTTTAAGCCCTAATGGAATCTTTCCGGCAGCTGATCGAGACCAGTTATTCTCTAGCGTTGACGTTTTATATTTAACTATTTGGAAATTTGAAAGCAATAATCAGATATGAGATATGATGAGGCATAACAGAAGAAATTTTGAAAACTGTTTAAGTAACACTTTCTTATTAATATCAATCCTCATAAAAGTCAGTTCATCATATTTATTTATTTACAGTTAACTAAGGTTATAACGAACTGAAAGTGACAACTGACTTTTGTTCGATATAACCTTAGTTCTTTATAAGCATATATAAAGCATATATACAGCAAATGGCCGAGACCAAAAATATGTTCGTTATATCCGTCAATTCGTTATAAACGTTTTCTTTATAAACGCATTTTTATTATTTGAAGCTGAAACAGATAGTTATTACAACGGACTGATATTATGAAGTGAGCTTCTTTGTGGATACGTTAGGATTAACTCATCACTATTTGATGGAGATTCACACATGTTCAGACCCGTGAAGATTCCGGGGTAGAATGGGTCTTCAGCAACCCATGCTTGCCGTAAAAGGCGACAAACGGGATCGGGTGGTCAGGCTCGCTGACTTGGTTGATGCATGTCATCGATCCCAATTGCGTGGATTGATGCTAATGATGTCAATCACTGGATTGTCTGGTCCAGACTCGATTATTTACAGACCGCCGTCATATAGCTGGAATATTGCTGAGTGCGGCGTTAAACAACAATCAATCAATCAATCACACATGTTCATGATATAGTCGGAATCGTACAATTGTTTCTTATGATTATGGAAAACGTTTTTGTCGTTTTCATATCCAGCCCCATACCGTTCCATCATCATGTCGAACTATCCCCGTTATAATTCATACCTGGTAAAAAATGTGCAAACCTTAAGATATTGTATTAAAAGTATGTATGCAAAATCTATTTTGAAATGAGCATTCGTTTGTTTTACAGTCGAGGGAAGATGCAATATACAAAATACTTGTAAACAATCTTCTTATCAGTGTAGTATAGTATTCTTTTTCAAACAGTACAAACATTTATGCCAACGTTTTTTTTCGTTCTTTTGCTTTAATACTGAAGTCAACTGCCAGTCAGAAAAAATATACATTTGAAACTTAGGGTCGGTCGTCGACGCAGCCGAAACGTGACCGGTATCTCCCTGAGGACGTTTGTAGTCTTGCTCTGTATTCATACCCTCGGGAACTCCTTTCTAGTTGACCCGGGGTCACGGGTGGCCCAGTCGTTTAGGTGTCTTAATGTGCTGTGCGGAGAGCCATGATCATGGGTGTTCAGAACGATGTATTGACTACTACTGGGTGGCCATTTGTGGAAACCTGGCTGTCTTGGCGCCGTGTCGTACCCAGGTGGTATGTTTGTTAAGCCGTCGTGTAAGACACCCTGGTATATTTCAAGGATTGCCAATTGAATTCTATACCCATGATTTCCTTCTGAGAGTGCCCCGAAGACGATCCAAGATCAGGAAGACCTCACACTAAGACAAATGTTCATGAAATACTTGTTATTATGATGGATGATTGACGAATCACCACATTTCACAGCCAATACAATAAGCATCCATCTTTAGATTGGAGAGAACATTCTACGGAATAACAGAATGAATCTCCGAAGAAGAAGGCAAATTCGTTCCTTCACCTGGCAAAGTGATAGCGTCGGTTTCTTGGGATTCCAAAATATTCCTTCTGCTGAACTCCAGAAAGATCAGGTCATTAATGGCCAATTTTATACTTATCCGTTCACCTGCTTAAGAATATCAAGGCAGAACATCGTGGAAACTAAAAGTGTGTTCATCCATCAGGACAATGCACTTATACAGAAGTAAGTTGTCTTCATAGCTTCAATGCCTGACTATGTCTTTGAACTCTTCCATGGTCAAAAGATTGGGCACCGTCACATCTCCACCACTTCCTAAACTTGAAGAAAAAACTTGCAAGCATCATGCAAATGCTTATAACTTCATGTCTGTGTAGTAGGGCGTGCAGTCATCCCACAGATGACATCCTTACCTTGTCAGCTTGCTGACGGGGTTTACCTCTTTGGTCATGTGGTCAAGGCGTCCGACCTCTGATCAGAAGGTGCGTGGTTCGAATCCCATCACGGGACTCGAAATTTTATGGCCGCTACATTGGTGCCCAACGTGGGGCTGAGCACGTCCATATTAAATTTGAGCAAAATAAGCCTCAGTACCCTACTATGTGGCCCGGGACGTGCCTTCTGTTGACGGGTGAGTATGTAGCAGGGCGTGGAGACATCCTTACCTTAAAAAGCTTGTCAGCTTGCTGACGGGGTTAACCTCTTTGGTCATGTGGACAAGGCGTCCGACCTCTGATCAGAAAGTCCGTGGTTCGAATCCCATCACGGGACTCGGAAATTTTATGGCCGCTACATCTGCCATGGAACATCTTGGGAACCTCGGAGTGAGTTATGTGCCAACGCTATCCATCATAGTTAGGATCAGGCTATTTACATCCTCTTACACCGTAGTATATAGGACAGTATAAACGCAATACAAGGAGAACTGAATGGACAATGTTGGTTGCTCTGCCATTACTGCTGGCATTTCAACACACACGTATTTAAAACCTAAGCATCCCTGAACAGTATAGACATGTGTACAAATGTTCTGTGTAATATATTGATAACTGAACTGACATTAGCGATGTCATTGTTGTTGATTAATGGCATAATTTAGGCTCAGTGTGCATCGGTAATTAACAAGAACATTGTATGTGGAACACATGTTGCAGTTTGGTTCAACAATCATTTAAAAATAAAATTGAAAATGAATTCGATCATTAAACATTGTGCGATGGTTCGTTCAACGACAAACGGTTACATGCAGAGTATCTGTTAGTTAATCATAGCAACAGCACTAACCAGAAAGTGCTTTCTAGACATGTATGTTTACATGGTCAATAAGGTACATGTATACTTACTTATTTAATGAAGTAAAACTGGGTCACAATACGTTTTATCATAATTCTATGTCAGAATGATGAGATCTGATTGGTCCACATGATCTTGACAATATACTGTGCATCCCACCTTGGAGGGTAATGAATTTCTCAGCGGGGAATAAAAATGTTACGCTCTTTCCAGGTCAGTGGAAGTCACGTGACATAGCGCAAGCTAACCTCAGCTCAATCGAACAGGTGTTTCCTATCAATTGTAGATTTGTTTGAATTCTTTTACAATGTTATATTGAAACATATAGGTAAGATAAATTCGTTGTAGCAGGATCACGATACGATATATCACCATACTTTGTTCCCGATCTAGTTGTGAAGATGTTTGAAATATCGAACACGATCTGTATATATCACGATATGTTATGTTATATCATGGTGGTTGTGCACGGTTTGTATATATCATGGTGTGTGCGCGACATTGATATATAATTAAAATTTACTGTGTCTATGTGTGGCTAGATTCATAAACAATGGCCCTTACATGTCTTCTATCTATGCATGGTTACATGTATAAACAATGGCCCCTACATATCTACTATCTATGCGTGGCAACGTGTATAAAGAATGGCCCCTACATGTCTACTATCTATGCGTGGCTACATGGATAACAATGGCCCCTACATGTCTACTATCTATGCGTCGCTACATGTTAAAACAATGGCCCCTACATGTCTACTATCTATGCGTGGCTACATGGATAACAATGGCCCCTACTTGTCTACTATCTATGCGTGGCTACATGGATAACAATGGCCCCTACATGTCTACTATCTATGCGTGGCTACATGGATAACAATGGCCCCTACATGTCTACTATCTATGCGTGGCGACATGGATAACAATGGCCCCTACATGTCTACTATCTATGCGTGGCTACATGGATAACAATGGCCCCTACATATCTACTATCTATGCGTGGCTACATGTATAAACAATGGCTCCTACATGTCTACTATCTATGCGTGGCTATATGTATAAACGTTGGCTCCTACATGTCTACTATCTATGCGTGGCTATATGTATAAACAATGGCTCCTACATGTCTACTATCTATGCGTGGCTATATGTATAAACAATGGCCCCTACATATCTACTATCTATGCGTGGCTACGTGTATAAACAGTGGCCCCTACATGTCTACTATCTATGCGTGGCTATATGTATAAACAATGGCCCCTACATATCTACTATCTATGCGTGGCTACGTGTATAAACAATGGCCCCTACACATCTACTATCTATGCGTGGCTACGTGTATAAACAGTGGCCCCTACATGTCTACTATCTATGCGTGGCTATATGTATAAACAATGGCCCCTACATATCTACTATCTATGCGTGGCTACGTGTATAAACAATGGCCCCTACATATCTACTATCTATGCGTGGCTACGTGTATAAACAGTGGCCCCTACATGTCTACTATCTATGCGTGGCTATATGTATAAACAATGGCCCCTACATATCTACTATCTATGCGTGGCTACATGTAAAAATAATGGCCCTACATGTCTACTATCTTTGCGTGGCTACATGTATAAACAGTGGTCCATATATGTCTACTATCTACGCGGGCCTACATGTATAAACAGTGGTCCATATATGTCTACTACCAAGGCATAGAACGATGATAAGTGTCAGTGTTGGGACACCAGTCTTGCCCGCACACATGCCTCGACACTGTCAGCGACATAACGTCGATACATTTGATTGGGAATGTTGGTAGTGGGGACAATGATCTGGGCTAAGGGACTGATTACATAGTGGCGTGTTGCAACAAATGTACATGTTACTCTGCAGCCCTTTAGTTATGCGGCACGATTATCAAGGCGGATCTAGGCGCGGCGATTCCATAATCGCTTCAACAATGTTCTCGATCTTCGTGTACCACGCCGCGGCTCGCGTTTTTCAGAATAATCATAATCATAATAATATATACCAAGTTGTCCGACTCCCCGTTGTTCTCGGTGCCTTAGGTTTGGTACTTCCCAATCTGGTGACTGACATTTGGAGAGTACCCGGGTTTGCTACCAGGAATACAGCCCTTCTGACAATCTGGGTAATGCAGAAGGCTCCCGTGTTGGGGAGTCTTCACATTCTCAAAAAAGTTCTGGGTGGGTTTGATTGGGCAGCGCTTCCTTGAAGAAGTCCCATTCGCTGTCTGTACTGCGTGTGGAGGGGGCAAGGGCCCTGAGCTGATCACCCAAACCCCTTTGCTGCAATTTAGTAGTAGTAGTAGTAGTAGTAGTAGTAGTAGTAGTAGTAGTAGTAGTAGTAGCCTGAACGGATAGCGGACGGTCGGTGGTTCAATCCTCGGCTGTTTCATAAGATGGCACTTGTTCTTACCCTGCCTGACGCTCGGCACTAAGGTATTAAAACAAGGACAATTTCTGAGTGGGGAACCATGGTAACAGTCTGGACTGTACACGTAGCCACACACACACACGACATTCACACTGGTTTATAAGTACAATCACCTTCAACGCGACCTGAAACCCCATCTCACCTCACTACCTCGAACTGCGTCGTCACGACAAGACCAGCCGCGCATTCACTGCCTGATGTCATCATGCTAGAACTCTACATCACCCAACATATGACAGAGTTACCCCCTCCTTGTTTACCTGTCTCTCCTCTTTCTTTCCAATAGATCTTTTTTTTTCTATTGATCTGTAAGGTAAGAAAAACGCATAAAAAGCATCACAGTGACACCAAACATCTGATCAATCGATGCTTAGATAACATGAATTCAATCATGTGTTTATTCTCATTTTCTTTGTGTACAAAACCACATACGGGTAAATCCATTTAATGATAAATCGAAATACTTATATAACTCTTACTTGAAGCCACGTGCTTCGTTGCGTTCGAAATATGCACATTGTTATCTCCAAACACATTTTAGGGATCAACATGACCTTCACAACCAAAGGAGGACTGGTTTATCTTGTCAATGTTGGGTCTTATAAAACTAACCATGATGGCTAAAGACGGTTATGCTATGTAGTTTCATGGGGAAGATACTCGCAGGCGTATCAAATCGATACCTCGTTCACTATAAGGTATTATCGATCCTCCCTGTCGTAGCGGGGAAATTATTGATTGGTGGTTCATCAGGAGCTCTTAATAAGCCAACCTGGACGATAAGTACTAGCGTATGACAGACAAGGTTCTCCGTGTGAATCTCCCTTATGTGTTGACTTATTAGCCTTAGCTCGAACACCTGGTGTCATAAGTGACTTCAGTGATCCATTACTCGTTTATGAGCAAACCTGGTAGACAAGGACTGGCGTGTGACAGACAAAGTTCTCCATGTGACTTTCGGTTTTGTGTTGACTTATTACCTTCCCGCGAACACCTGGTGTCATAAGTCTTTCAGTGATCCATTCGTATAATGTTCACCGCTATTTTCCCTTTTACGCCCACAGGACTCGGATAATCGAGACTGGTTATTTTCTGGCGTTGACTTTTATACTCATTAAAATTAGTAAATTCATTCATGTCGATGTGAACATGTGTGCATGTGTTGGGGTTGACACCGTTTTGAATAGTATTTAATTGCTATGCCGGCGTGTCAGCTGTCAAAGCCAACAATCAAAGGATCATGGCACGAGTGAGAAACAGGACGATTTAGAATACAGAGCCACTCATGCCACTTGGTGGTAAATATATTTCTATAAGTCCAGCTCTTACTCAAGGGGTACAGTCACGAATTACATTATTTTTTATCCTGGAAATGTAAACGTTTAAAGATGAATTATCACGTTGACGAACATTTCTCTCTTGATACCGCTGACGGAATCCGAGTTGAAATAGCGAGTGAGTAAATGTTTAACGCCACAATCAGCAATATTCTAGCTATATGTCACGACCACATCGCAGAGCCCAACCATCCAAGCCCCGTTTCGTAACGATTCTTAAGATATGCATGATGTACTGGGGGTTCTGGCAGGCCTGAAGGGCGGAATAACAACGCTTACTCTCTGAAAAAATATATTTTTCAAAGAAACAAACAACACCATTTAATTTGAAAGGGAGACATTGTAATATGGGAATTCAGACCTGTGGAAAATCTGGACTTCAGTTTTGGATGTAGCGTCACAGTAGGTGCTGGGCGGAAGGGAAAACATGGTTCAGGGACTGAAACAGACTAGAGCGGAACTCTAAATAGCGGATTTCTGCGCCTCAGATAGTTTGATTGTCTGCGCCATCGAATTCTTAGAAAGTAACAATAAACATAATTTTATAGAGAATCATGCCACAAACAATCCCCCATTTATATGCTTCTGATGTCCTGGAGGAGACTGTAACCGATGACAGAAAGGCATCTGACCAGCCACAGTAACATTTACTGGCACGGATTCCACTGACAGCACGTGTGTGATTTACCGTTTGTCGTCACAGGCCACTGATCTCAATATGAACCGTATTCTATACATAAATAATATATGTCTGGGAAATGTGTTAACGTGAGAGGGAGTTCTAACTGAGGCAAATGAATAGTGAACCTATGTATTTGGCACTTTAGGGAGTTCCTGATATGATGTGGATGCATTAATCGGCCTCCCTTGAGGCACCTACGGTACAAAGGGTGGCTGAACAGTTACGAACCTAACTAAGAAGGATATATTGTACATCCTTAACAGTTGGCATGTATTCAGTAAATGGATTACAGGCTGCATTTGAACCACAGACACAACCTGGCAGCATATTTCTGCAGGCAACAAGGTATTGTCTGATGATGTATCTGGATACAATTTATCTACCGCGTTGTCAATACGTGCCCCCAACTAAAAGAGCTATTTCCAACGTCCATATATGGGCAGATGCTTCTTCCTTTGTCACCGTGAAGAAGTGGTTGGCGGAGTTCTAGAGGGGAAGAGGGAGGCTCGGAGATGATCCAGATCTGGAAGTCCAAAACTGCCATCACTTAGAAAAGTATATATGATTATTATTGTTATTATTATTATCATTATTTACAGATTAAAATAAGAAATGCAGCAAAGAGGGTTTGTGTGATCCTGGCACAGTCAGGCTGGTTAGGTTCATCATCAGCTCAGGGCCCTTGTCCCCTCTACACGCAGCCCAGACAGCGAATGTGACTCCTCCCAGGAAGCTCGGTCTTGTCAAACCCACCCAGAACTTTTCGGAGAATGTGAAGACTCCCAAACACTGCAGCCTTCTGCATTAACCCAGATTGTCAGAAGGGCTGTAATCCTGGTAGCAAACCCGGGTACTCTCCCAATGTCAGTCAACAGATTGGGGGGTACCAACCTAAGGTACCAAGAACAATGGGGAGTCGGACAACTTGGTACTTGGGATGCAAGGGTGACATTTCGAAAGCGAGGTCAGCATATTTGCCATATTGTTCCTCAATCTTGTCAGTGACATTAGTGTCAAAGGGGGCAGAAAATTTAATGATATAAATGATTTCATTGGATTTATCAAAAAGGGCAAGATCAGGTTTGTTGGCCTGGATACGTCTGAGGATACGTATTTATCATTTTCCATGACGCCCTCTGCATATTCAGGGTCGTACCATGGGTGGACCTCTGTGTCAAAACCACAACCTGGCGAAGACGGTAATAAAATGATCATGTCGCTTAAGATACGGTCAACGCAGTGGGAACAACTCTCCGAATAAGAAGGCAAAATCTGTTCTATCAGCTTGCAAGGGGATTGCTTCGTTTTTCTGAGATTTCAAAGAAATTCTACAGAAAACTCCAAAACGTTTTAAAAAGTCATGACTAAAATACTCTTTCTATACTGTTACTATCAAGACTAGATTAACAGATTATAATACTCCGTACGAACATTAAGGCTAAAAAACTCACTAAAGGTGTTTCCTTCCACAAGGACAACGCACTGGGCACAGGTCTGTTACCATGGCTGCAGTTCGGAGCTGTGGCTTTGAACTCATGGAACATTCTCCGTATTTACCACATTAAGCTCCGTCAAATGTCCTCTCCCCAAACTTTCAAACAGTCTGGCAAGCATTATGTAAATGATAATAACGTCATTTCTGCTGTGGAGGATTTTTTTATCTCCTTCTACACCATTTGGATCCAGTGCCTCCAGCATCGGTGACAGAAGTGTGTGAACCTCGGTGGGGATAAGTAGAACAATAAGTAGATACCAACTCCATCGACGCAGTCCTACATAGTGAGGTACAGAATGCCTCAGCCAGTCCCCGCATGTCCACAGTGTAGCGTCATCAGATGAGACGGGACTGGAAACTCCTGGCTCCTGGAGTCCCATATCGTGTGGCGGAAGCATTTCGATTTACAGCAGGCAGTTCCACATCGACCTTACTATTGATTTTCTTGAATACCTTTAAGTCGCCTGGCCAGGTAGCAATCACGAGAACCAAATAGAGAGCACATTTCAGGTTAGTAAGTGGGCTAGTTGGGTTTTAAAATATTTCAGTTTTATCACGGCGTATCAGCTTCATTTTGCAGGAAAGTCCGAAGACGTAGTTGACGCTTAATCTTTGCTCAGACCCATGGGAATGGGTATGGTGATGACAAACCAAGAATCATAATTAAGGCGAATATGGGATTCGAATCCACAATCAGGGAATCAGGCTCGTCTAGTGACGCAGGCAATCCGTACAGTTGATGGCACGTAACTGGAGAAGTGGTGTCTTCTTTTGTAGGTCACGTTTCCTTCCTCGCCGAACCGATAGTCTGTCTCACAGTCCCTGATCCCAACTATTTCCCTTTCCGGCCAGTCCTTACGGTCATGCTATAGCTCTAAATGAAGCAAGTCTACATTTCCACAGGTTCCCACTCGGGCTCCTTTTCAATTTATATGGAGTTTGTTTCTTCAAGATGATATATTTCAGAGACTGAGCGTAAGTCTAATCCGATTGCACGCCTGTGCACAGGCGTTGATGTGGACATTATGTCACGCCACGTGTTCAGGAAGGCGAACACCTTGGATGTGGTGACGTTGTGATCTGGGATGTTTATGATTGCTGGCAATTTGATTGTTTCTTTTTTGTTTAACGCCCCACTCAGCAATATTCCAGCTATATGATGTAAATAATCTGGTCTTGACAGACAACCCAGTGACGGACATCATTAGCATCGAGCTGGGCAATTGGAATACGATTATTTTTATCAACCAAGTCAGAGAGCCTGTCCACCCGATCCCATTAGTCGCCTCTTGCGACAAGCATGTTTGCTTAGGACTAATATTTCAAGTGGGACGGGAATTAGAAAAGTGAGAGATGACAGGTGAGATTTTACAAACGGCCGTTTTACCGTTAATGGAGTGACATTGCAGATAACGCAGATGAAGGTGTGAGACTTGCATCAATGCACAAGATGGACACTCTCGCTTCTGGAACTCGCTGTTGAACCCCTTTGTGTGACATGACTATTCAACGAATGACAGGAGCTCTCTTAGTATGGACTGTTGACCGTTACCGTACTTCAAACATTGTTCTTTCCATGTGATATTCCATCCACTGCAGTCACGTGCGTTGACCTATTCTCTTTGTTTTTAATATGTCACAGTAAATTTTGCCTTGGAGTATAAAGATTGCATTTTTATGTAACTTAGTGGAATTTTGACCCTTCTGACATACAAGAAAAGCTCACGCGGTTCTAATTAACGGTTTGCTGTTTCCAGAGTACTAAATAGTGAACACCCTGCTTAATTTGTCATACTTATGTCCTTGCCATAAACAAGTGATGTAATGTAATGTAATTGTATGTACTGCTCTCCAAATCATTGGGAGATAAAGAGTATTGGGTCATTCATTCATTGTACGTCGTCGCAGTGCAGACAAGTTAGACAAGGAATAAATAGAAGTGTTACGAACATCAAACTATGAACTGTAAAGCTTTGCTCCCGAATACCATTTGGAAGTTTGGGGGGATGGGGTAAATGATGAGAGGAGACATCATCAATGATGTACACTTTATCAGTTGTGCGTCAGTGGCTGCTCTAGGTTATAGCGTTATATTCTATTGATTGTCATTATCCTTATTCATTGGACACTGCGCCACTCCTTTGGTAGGAGTAATCAAATTTTCTAACAGAACAGGAAATTAAGATCTTGCTAGAACCAATATAGACATTTTCTACACGGATCCCTTACAGACTGCAGCAACTCCATCGTCTTCGTCAGCACCCCGTAGTTGCAATGACGTCATTGACGGAGGCTATCGATCCGAATGTCATCAAACCTACCTAGCCAACCTTATGAATCTCGGAAAGCATTAATATGCCAAAGTAACGTAGTGTCCCGAGGTTATCCGATTGACTGACAAGGGCGACCATGAAGGGAGTAATTAAACGAGCAGGGAATTTGGAAGAAGAAAAAGAGTAAAACGATTTTATGTCGGAAATCGATGACTTTGATGGTATGATTACTTTCGTTGCTTTAGAGGCGTAATGGGTATTTTCAAGGATGATTTATATTAAGTGTACGTAAAAGAAATCTTTATTTATCCTACCTAATCGTTATTTACCTTCATTCGAGTACCTTGTGTATTTATCCCGACAAACATACATGACTCAATAGCGTACATTATGAAGTAATTTGTACCTAATTAAACGTTGCTTCAAGACCATTGTCGAACTATATTTGTTTATGCATCCAATGGAGGTGTTTTCCACATCGTGTCGGTCCCAAACTCTATGGGGATTCCATAATGGATGGTTTACGTTTCTTCTGTAATGGCTTGGCAGCTGAGAGACTTTGTTCTGGTGTTCAATACGAGACTTGGCTATAACAGCCGAAAAAGGAAAGTACACATTTAAAAATGTAAAAGTTTACAAACGTTATCAAGACCTTACTGGACTGAAAACAGTCGCCGAAACACTGCAAACTTAAGCTTCAAACACTACTATGATACCCGTATGAAATACATCACAAATGAATAAACATTTCATTTCTTTTTTTTTTCATTTTAGCCACCATCAAAAATGAGAGTATGCGTGCTTTTGCCTTACAGTTTAGTGGTTGGTTGGTTGGTTGGTTGTTTAACGCCGCTCTCAGCAATATTCCAGCTATATGACGGCGGTCTGTGCATAATCGAGTCTGGACCAGACAATCCAGTGATTGATATCATGAGCATCGATCCACCCAATTGGGATCGATGACATGCATCAACCAAGTCTAAACGCAAACATGACATAGCTCGGAGAAATCCTTATTCAATTCAAGTCACAAGCCGACACCCACAGTAATGACCAAACTGATTAATTCTTGTTTTCTAACAGATGACGAACGGGCCATGATTCCTGAATCCCATCGCTTCAACCCAACCAAATGCTTCACTTTCGTCACCGACTATAATGAGGACTCCGGCTTATTCACCAAGCTCGCCATGCAGATTGCACGTGAGTCACGAGCCAGTGTTCATTTCAGCGCCGTTTATTGACAGCTGTCAGTTGTGATTACCAGGTGTAAGGATTCAGATGTCAGTTCATTTGGCTTCGTCAACGTCAACAATAGAAGACTCGCTGATATATTGCGCGTTTTGATTTGTGTTTGCGACAGATAATGTAAATGAGATTAATAATCATTTTCACACAAATATTCGTGACTTTGTATGTCCCTGCGCGAAATAACCTTTTAGTGAAAACGACTCCCATATGTTATGCTTGAAGCTATTCGACTGAGTGAGTGAGTATGGTTTTACGCCGCTTTGAGCAATATTCCAGCAATATCACGCCGGGGGGCACCACAAATGGACTTCACACATTGTACCCATGTCGGGAATCGAACCTGGGTCTTCGGCGTGACCAGCGAACGCTTTAACCACTAGGCTACCGGACCGCCCCTGAAGCTATTCGAGGGTTAGATTAGATTTCATTCCTTATTAACAAAGTTTTGTGATCACGGTTGCTATTTGATCAATTTTCTGAAGAATAATAACGATAGAGACAGAGGTCAGATACAGTCCGATAAATTCGCATATTCGTGTGAAAATGACTATTGCCTACATCGAACTTTTTCGCGATCATGTTTTTTAATTGTGTCTTTTAATTACACCATAGTAGGCAATATACCAGGGGTAACGCAGATTGCTGTAAATAATCGAATCTGGACCAGGCAAACCACTGTCTGAAGCTATGAGCATCGATCCTGAACGACCTATGAACAACGAATCAGCCAAGGCATGAAACCTGACCGTCCGATACCCTTCGGTCGCCTCTTACAACACAGTGAGGCGGTCGGGTAGCCTAGTGGTTCCCGACATGGGTACAATGTGTGAAGCCCATTTCTGGTGTCCCCCGCCGTGATATTGCTGAAATATTGCTAAAAGTGGCGTAAAACCATATTCACTCACTACAACACACGTGGCGTACATTGTATGTATCATTTAACTATAACGTGGTGTTCTCGGGGTAAACAACTTTATGTAAAATCTAAGGTTTCGGAAATAATCAAGTGTAAGGTTTAATATGTAGCCTGTAGATTTGACAACACCAAATTGAAACTGAAACCAAACGTACAGTGTTAGTTTTTTCTTTAATTCTAGTGCTGTATAATACACAGCTCTACAATGAAAACGCCACGTGTTTCTATCCATTCTTCCGTGACCGATTGTAGTGGAACAGCCTCGGCATCACACAGCAGGGTAATAGCATGTAGATTGAAGAGGATGGTGTATGAAATTTGTTTACAAACCAGGATCCTAACCGGAACTGAAATAACGCGGTAGATTTATCACCAGTCTGGGTTCCTCGTTCGTTTGTAAGCATTAATCATAGTATTAACACGTTCCTTGTATTTTTAATATAATATCAACACGTTCCTTGTGATTATTAATATAACATTAGCACGGTCCTTTTATTATTAATATTATATTAACACGTTCCTTGTATTATGAAATGTTAAATAAAAACGACCGCCTCCGTGATCTAGTGGATAGAGCGTCTGTCCAGACAGCGGAAGGTCGAGGGTTCGATTCCCGGCCGCGTCAAACGAAAACGCGGTTAAAAGATGGTACTTGTTGTTACCCTGCCTGGCGCTCGGCATAAGGGACTAAATCGGAGTCAGTATACTGTCAGTATGCTGTGTCTGAGTGGGGTATTTATGTTAAACTGCGGTGGGAGAGCACAAAACACTCTGCATTAGTCCGGACTGGCACAATCACACGCAACGTTAAACCTCATTTCACCTCACCAATATCATTAACACGTTCCTAGTTTTGTTAATATTATATTAACGCGTTGCTTGTAAAACTGATATCTTGTAATGTTAATATCATACAATTAACGCGTTCCTTTGGCAAAGCGACAGTATTCCACACGGTATTCCGTTTCCAATTGGCGTTGTAGTATGCCCATGGGGGCATTCCGAGTTAGAATAGGTCCCCAGTAACCTACACTCTTACGAAGCGACTAAATGGATCGGATGGACAGACAAGCATCGTATATTACTCCGCGTAGTAAAACCATTCTATTTTATATATATATCCTATTCCTTCATATGACTTTAGCTAGACTCGTGAAGATTCCGGGAGAGAATAGGTCTTCAGCAACCCATACTTGCCGTAAAAGGCGACAATGCTTGTCGTTAAAGGCGACTAACGGGATCGGGTGGTCAGGCTCGCTGACTTGGTTGATACATGTCATCGTATCCCAATTGCTGGATCACTGGGTCGTCTGGTCCAGACTCGATTACTTTACAGACCGCCGTCACATAGCTGGAATATTGCGGCGTTAAACAACAAACAAACAAAACTTTAGCTAATCTGTCATGGCATCTACACTAGACACCTCATCTGCCTCAGAATACAAGAGACGTGTCTGGCTCATCAGACCTGAATATGACGGCATACGTTGTTTTCTAGATGTAGCCTAATATACAGGCTATAACATACTGGAACAGAATGCTGTGCCAAGTCATTCCTACCGGATACCATTAATCATTGGAATACCTTACCTGATAGAATAACTAAGGTAGAAACGATTGGGAAACTCAAAGGATTATTTAACTTGGACAATACTACTAATGTACATATTGACTTAAACCATGGTACCGGATTCTGTCAGATAATCCCTTCTCGCCTCAGACTCGGTTGTAGCGATTTAAACTTCCATCGGTTGAAAGACACATCTCAGACAACGCATCATGCTCTTGTGGCAATCCCTTTGAAGATATACTGCATGATTTGTTCACATGCCCTAACTACAATATTTAAAAAAACGATTCGTTTTCCTTTTGAAAGGTTACAGTTTAAATTCAGTGAAACAGAATCTGTCAATTTAGATATTTTGAATTCGGTCCATATGTACACCCTACGTTCTGGTAGATTTGCACTAATGTAATAACTTTACACTTAATTCACATTTTGATACAAGTACGAAGTGTCAAATAGTTGAAGACTTGCTTTTCTTAGTAATTGAACACCTTTCGTAGATCGATGCTCATGACTCAATTATCTACGGACAGCCGTCATATAGCTGGAATATTGCTGAGTGCGTCGTTTAAAAAGAACCAAACAAAGTACTGTCGCCTTGTAGGATAACAATGCCAGATACAATAAATTAAGATAGTTTATTAGAAGAACGTTGTTTAAAATGTACAGGGATTATGTTTGAACTTTCAATCACAAGCTAAATATTGTCAACCAGGCGATAGACATGACGGTGTTCAATGAAGCGAGGTCTCGCGTCACAACGCTTGATCTCATAACAGATACATGAACTCCCTAGGGAACCAGTGTTGGAGAATCAATGCACTATCCATCTTTCCATCCCTCTGGAGAACACACACTTGTCATTATGCCACCATGAATTATACAAGTGCGTAAACGTTTACGATGGTTAGAAAAACTATCAAATGAATACACAACACCAGGCTGCATATGCACAATGTAATTAGTGTTTTCCCACAGCGCAACAAACAAAAACACGTTTCAGAAATCAATAACGCTGCAAGCATGTCCTACATTGCCTGAAATCGATAAATACGTATGCATATATGTATCTTGTAATTACCCGGCGTTGAAATGAACTGTTTTATAATACATTAGAGAATATGCAGCAGTACAGTAGAAGAACAGTTAGTTCTTGGTTCAGACACAGATAGACACACACACAGACACGCACAGACACACACACACACACACACACACACACACGCACGCACGCGCGCCTCCGAATGAGTTAGGATTTTGATATTTCACCCCTCCCTTTTACAAATGCTTGATCAATCAAAGAAACATTTCTACGAATATTTCTAGCACCTCGTGCAACAGCCAATTGACACCCTGGAGATAACATCCGGAATAGCCATGTTGTAGAATGATTAACAAATTCTCCGGCAAAGATGTACCCGCGATGCGCTGGCCACACGTGAAGTCGAATTCGATTCCATGTGGGTGCAGTGGATGGAGAACGGTCTTAGTGCCCCCTTCTTGAAAAGTGGGGTTGGAATATTATATTGAAAAGTGGGGTAAATCACCCTCTCAATCACTCTCCAGCCTTCCTAAGTTATGAAATCTTTAAGTCTCTGCAGTGATTCCGAGTCAGGCTGTCCGGTACGTCATGCTTGTGGTAAGAGCAGACTCAATGATTGGTTGATTGCGTGTCATCGTACCCAGAGGGCGTGGTGTGTTGTTCAGGCGCTGAGCCACACGTTTCCCTGGTTCAGAATCCATTATTCACAGGCAGCCGTGATATATCTAGAACATTGCTAACGACGACACCTTTCCCCCGAACTAAATTCTCTAATGTCTTCAGACCCGGGTAGAGAATAGGTCTTCAGCAACCCATGCTTGCCGCAAGAGGCGACTATGCTTGTTGTACGTGGCGACTGAGGGGATCGGGTGGTCAGGCTCGCGGGATTAGTTGATGCATGTCATATAATCACAATTGCGAGGATCGATGCTCATGATGTCAGTCACTGAATTGTCGGGTCCAGACGCGAATCTTTACAGACCGCCGTCATATAGCTGGAATATTGCTGAGTGCGGCGTAAACAACAAACAAACAAACAATTCTCTAATGTCACCAGTTCACAATACATCTGAAAGCATCCTCAGGATGATAATACTATTGCTGATTCATCAATCATCACACTCCCACCGCTGATGATACACAATTGTATTAACCTGGACTCATCATGGAACAGGGGCGGTCGGGTAGTCTAGTGGTTAAAGCGTTCGCTCGTCACGCCGAAGACCCGGGTTCGATTCCCGACATGGGTACAATGTGTGAAGCCCATTTCTGGTGTCCCCCGCCGTGATATTGGTGGAATATTGCTAAAAGCGGCGTAAAACCAAAATTCACTCACTCATCATGGAACATCTTTGCAGGTCTGCAGAATTCCGCTGCCTCCTGCTACATCGTCGTTCTCATCGACCTCGTGACGGCAGGTGTCGTTGGCCTCATCGGCATTACCCAGAAGCAGGTTGCCAGCTGCATGGTGACGGGAGTCCTGTACTGCATGGCGGGTGAGTGGATCTCCATCATGTTGTACACAGCTCTCAAACTTATTTACACGTTTGCGTATCATTACGTCATTTTGTTCATGTAAAACTACTCCAACACGCCGATAGTGGGACTGATTACTACACTGCTAGGCAAAAGAAAGTACACCCATCTTTGAGACTGGCCAAAAAGGAAAACATACAAGAAAATTAATAGTTATTCGATGATGATGTATTTGATCCGGTATCAAAGTAGTGTTTTATACTTCAAGTTTGCAGTGTTTTGGCAACTGTTTTCAGCATAGTAACGTTTTGACAACGTATGTAATGTTTTGGTCAAATCCATTTTCCAAGAGTATACAATGTGCTTTCTTTTGTTCGGCAGTTTAGTACCTGATGTTAATATTCATATCATCATTTTCTTCAAACATGTGATTTATGATAAATCCGTTACCGTATAATAACGTTTCAATATGTTTATATGCCATATGTTTTAGGGGATTATTTTCGCCATCTTTGGTAACAAAATTAAATGCATTTGTGTGAGGCTGATTTAAGTTTATTCCCAGAGTAAAACATGTTTTGACAGAAAGCGAGGATCGGAAGTATAAGAAGCGTTGCTGCCATATCAAAGTGGCTTTTATTCAAACTTAATTACTCGGGGTAGGAGGGACTTGATGTGACAAAGAGACAACTCATAGAATTTATATTTTTCAAAAATAAACAGCAAAAGTTCTTCTTTATTCATACTAACGATCTTAAACTTTTACTTGCAGCACTCTTCGGTGTATTCGGATTGTCTATGTTCCACACAAAGAATTACTATGAGACCTACCAGTGTTATGCTATGGACAAAATCCCGGAGCCGCTCTGCCCAGCCCGGAATGTGGAACCTCTTTGGGCGATTCCCCTCGCCTGGATGGGGGTCGTGTTCTGTGTCATTGCCTGCGTGTTGTGGCTCATCGTCGCGAGGGCGTTGCGTGTCATTAAGGCAAAGACGATGTTGTGAGGCCGTTGACGCCGTGATTACAATGCCAGTCAGAAAATGTAGGACCAATTCCACAGGGACTTTTGGCACTTGTATGACTCTGTAAACATTTGACAACATTTGGTACTTCATGTAACGGAAGAACATGGGTAGCACAGTGGTGATTCGTTCCCCCGTCACCTCTAAGACCTAGGTTCGAATCCAGTATGTGTTTAGTATGAAAAACCTGACAATCAGACATGTTTAGTATCCTCGATATAATTGTCCATGAAAATAGCACCGAAGCTTATCTTATTAATTAATATCTTTGACGAATAACTGTTAAAGCCGCCACAAAATATTTCACCGTGCTCAGATCACGTTACATTTGTATATTCAGACATCACAATGTGTTTCAATTTGCCACATTATATAAGAACTATATTACGAACGTCTCGCAAATTTGAAAAAAAAAATTGAACTTTATGAAAAATGAAGAGATCCCAGAAGCATTTTCTAAATATAAAATGTCAGTACAAGAGAACCAGTCTTGGGTTTCACAGAAATAGATTCCATTTGACGTAAAGGGCAACATAGCTATAAAACTTTAATGAATGAACCACTGAAACATAGTGAAACACGTTACTTTCATACACACATACCATATAGCCAGTAGGCCACCTTGATAAAGACACAAGAATTGCGGTTTTATTATTTTATTGTTTTACAAACAATAGCTCGCAAATCTGAAAAAGTTGAATTTTTGTAAATGATTAACACGTCCCCTGGATCATATATTAAATAAGAAAAATACCGAGCATCATTTCATGGATTTATAGAGTCATTTGTATCTAACTCACATATGGTCATTAATACTCTATTTGACATATGCCTACGCACCAATGACTATACATGAGGTTCCGTCCCCAAGTCCGTCCGCGTGGTAAATTTGTCCTTCATAAATTTGATTATTGGTAGTCGATGTCTCAGTAGCCGTTGATGTGTTCTGTCCAGGACGTGTATGGTGTGTCGTTATTGGTTGGATATTGTAGGGATGTTTTGTGGTGGTGAGAATACGTGATTTGCTGTATCACATTCTGCACACAATAATCATCATAATAATAATATCGACACTGCTCTAGGACACTGTTTCGACTACCTGTATTCATGGTTACAATTTTACACAAACGTAATTTACCACCGTTTCTAGACTGGTGCTAGTCTCTTTATCATGAATCTACATTCATTGTTTATATATGGGGTTTATACCGTTTGAACTGTATTTTAAGTTATATCACGGTATGTTAGCTTACTGTGGGGTAATAAATCATGCAAATTTAATTTTGGGGATATTTTACTCCGATTTTCAGCTCTCTTCGTGACGATCTGAGGACACCTGAGTAGAAGGTTGCAGTCAGGTGAACTTTCTGATCAGCCAATTAGCACGGATGCTTCTAAATTCTCGGCGAAGTCAGCAAAGAATTCTAATCGATATATCTGATTTCTGTATATCGAAAACGAGCTTAAACGACCTTTTCCGAATGTGCATAATGAATGCCGATCCATTGTTTTGCCTTTGACATTTTACCACATTGCGCTTATGATGAGTTTTCGGACCTCGGTGTCCCAAAAGGGAGTTCTATCGAAGGCAAATTTGAGTCCAGTGTGGGTTTCAGTTTGTTAAAATCAAAATTTACGAATCGATCTTGTAAAGAAGGGAATCCAAATCGTTGTAGAAAGCTAACGTCCGATTGGTTCAGCAGCCAACGCATCCTTCATGTCGATTGGGCGGTCAAAGGTTGTTCAGAGTTCACATGACGTGACCTTCTAAGGAGGTGTAGTCAGATCTTACCTCAGAGAGATATCGCATCACAGTAAAACACGAGACTTGTTTGTGGTACAGACAGACCATTTTCATTCTAACCCGCTGTACCATTGCTCGACGTAATATTGTATTCCTCGTCTTATTACTGAGCATGTCATACAATTGTCTTATTGTAAATATAAATAACATTGGATTCATTTCAAACACAGTTGTAATATATCAATGGCAGTAAATTATTGTTTTTCATTGTCAAAAATATTACTTTGCTTCTTTAGAACCATTTTTTGTATTGTGATTCTAAAGTTACAAAATTGTGGCAGAAAGCAGACTTCCGTGTTTGATCCATATTGAAATTCCACTATGATTGTTACCATCTCAAAGAGTTTCTGGATCCTTCCTTTGTTCCAGATATGGATATTTTAGCTTATTGAATTTGAATAGAGCGGAGAACCAAAGAAATAATAATTTTATTGAACAGCAGTTATGTAACAGAATAGATTGTACATTAGCTATTGAACAAGGGACCACCAAACTTACCCGACCTCGTGACGAGGACTAACGGCCCATGTTATCATATTACTACCTTTCTAGTTTCAGGTTTTTTCCTGCTTTTATATAATACTGGATCCAAAGAGACATTTTCTTAGTTGCTGCATCTTATATGTTCACACTGGTAATCATCTTTATACATATAAAGTGTACTAGCTAATATGTTATATACAGCGACCAATCACGACTGTACTAGCAGCTTCGTGTGACGTCACTTGTGCAAGCAATGCAGAATCTTATGTATAATATGTCTACGTTTATGATATATTCATGTTTTAGCCTCAAACCCTTCACATCCATAGTTTGTATATGACATTAACAGTTTCATTTTTTAAATGAAAGTAAAACCCTGGAAGTACAAGTGAATTTTTCAACAACCAGAAACAATTGCTAGGGACACGTATAAAGGGGGATAACTGCTACAAAATAAATCCCCATTGACGAATCGTAGTATCTTTCTCTTTGTGAAAATGTAGACCTAACCCCCCTACACCTTCAGTCCCCACGGCAAGGTGTCGTGTAAGGTAAGTCCATTTTGAAAATGAAATATAATAGAGGCTTCCATTTCATTTTCTGACTTCTAGTGCTTCGAATAGGGAGCTCATTCATGTACGGTTATTGATTAGAACGGGTGGATGTCTTCCGGCGGTTTTATAAACTCTCTGAATTAATGTTGATATCATACTTGTGAATTTTGTTTCATTTAGGCCCAAGGAGCGTTCCTTTAATGTAACCCATCCCTACCTGTTTGGCTCCACTCTTCTGTTACTGCTAATTCTGCTACGGTCGGGTAGCCTAGTGGTTAAAGCGTTCGCTTGTCACGCCGAAACCCGGGTTCGATTCCCGACATGGGTACAATGTGTGAAGCCCATTTGTGGTGTCCCCCGCCGTGATATTGCTGAAATATTGCTAAAAGCGGCGTTAAACCATACTCACTCACTCACTCACTCACTCACTCTGCTACTGCAATTGCTGGTACCGCGACTACTACTACTACTACCCCACTCTGCACCACGCTACTCCACGCCACGCCACGCCACTCCGCGCCACCACGCCGGGATTCTAATAACTACACGTAATCTACATATTTGGTGCTCACTTTGACTATATTATTTCATACACATAATAATTGTAAATAGTGTCCCCCTGCGTTGTACATGGAATCTTGTACATCTAGAGTAAACGTTTAGTCCTTATACCACATTTTCTGGACGACTTATGAAAGCCGGAAACGTACTGATGTATTTAGAGGGACTTTACGACCACTAACTCGTAAAATCAATACAGTCCAGATTAACTGGTGTCACTGTTATATAATTAAAAACTATACTTATATATCTGACATAGTCTGATAATCATTCCACTCAAATGCTTCCCAATGTTGAAACAAGAAGTTCCCAAATATCTTTTCTATTATACGCAGATCGTTAAACGAAGGGTAAACATGTCATGTGGTGAAAATAGATCGGGAATAGATCTATACATTTTGACAGTGAAGCAACGTAATAGGTTTCATGGAAGAGTCTAGAAAATTTATTTTGTTACTTTTAGTATTACCTCGCCAGTTCAAAATCAATTTGCCTATTGTGAAACATGAACCAACGTCCTAACTAACACGTACTTCACCTACAATTGTTGTTCGATTCAAAGACATTTGTTTGCACATTTACGGTATCTTGTGTCACAACGTATTCTGTTTGTGTTTGCGCGTGTTCCATTTTGATGACAATTATATATGACAACCTGTCTATAACATTTTTAATTCCATCTACTGTAAACTGATGATTATATTCCATTTATCCATTTAGTTTTTATCAAAACACATTTTACAATAATTTTGCAATATTTTTTCAAGCAATACTATTGTGTTAAAACATTCAATTAATATATATGTATCTGGAATCCATCCAATTTATTACTGCTTGTCATAAAATCATAATAATAATATTACTTTTTAATGCCAATATTTTGAATCGCATGTTATTTGTTTATTGGCCATAATGTTGTTAAAGCTGTGTTATTCTTGTTGTTTAATACACCTGTACTGTTAATCCAATTCATTGACAATAAAAGTATAATTATTTCCAAAACGATTTTGTCTTTGAAAGTATTCAGTGTATTGCTGTTTTCAAAGATAACATAAACGTCTTCATTCGTTAATTCAAAGGACGGTGGGGTAGAGAGGATGAAGCGACCCTGGACAGATTCCCCACATGGGTACACTGTCTGAAGGCCTTTTGCTGTCCACCCCCGCCGTGGTGGTGTTGGACTATTTGCTGAGAGCGGCATAAAACAATACTCTCTCAATCACTCTTTCGTTCAGTCTCAGGTAAACAAACGGAGGGAGCCGAACTTAACACACTGATAATGGTGAGTGTTTGTCTTGTTTGTTTGTTTGTTGTTAACTCCGCGTTATTCCCGCTTCATTCTGAACCAAACACTCCAATGATCGACATCACGAGCATCGATCTACGTCGCTATGTATCAACCGAGTCAGCAAGCATGACCATCCGATCCCGTTAGTCGCCTCTTACGACAAACATCAATTCGAATCACGGGGAAATTGGTAAGTGAGTTAGGTAGATGCTACTTTGATTATTTCCGCTATATCACGGCTTGCAGATTGATGTGGGGAGGAGTGTGACGCAGATGGTAGACCTCAACGCTTATGGTGAAACTCATTAACGCGTGTGGGTTGCTAAGAAACCACCGTGAAACATCATTAGCTGGGGATGCAGTAGTCGAACTCACCCTCATCAGTCTGGCCAAGCTCCTCACAGCGATATCCCGTTCGCGGAGCTCTATACTATCGATATCGCTGCCACCAGTCAAAGCTCCCCACTGGGATAGGGTGCCACAACCATGCTTGGAGTTGAACTCCGACTAACCGTTATGTTTGCAAACAAGTGATGACTGCCGTGACGCCGAATACTCTTACCCCTACTAAATTATCTTCTTTGTTTGTCAGTTTGTATTTCTGTTTCATTACAACTATCATGTAATTGGTATAGTAGTGTGAGTGAGTGAGTATGGTTTAACGCCGCTTTTAGCAATATTCCAGCAATATCACGGCGGGGGACACCAGAAATGGGCTTCGCACATTGTACCCATGTCGGGAATCGAACCTGGGTCTTCAGCGTGACGAGCGAACGCTTTAACCACTAGGCTACCCGACCGCCCCAATTGGTATAGTAAGAATGTAAGGGAGAAGTTGGTTGATGTTCTGTTCGTCTGCAATCTCGAACCAATCCGATCAAACAAACAAAAAGGTAAATTCATCTGGGAAGTATGGTCAGTCGTAAACCTTTTAAAAAAATACTTATTGGCATTCTCAAAGACATAAAAGTATGAACATCACTATATTTGGGGTTACAGGGAAAAGTTCAAGATTCTTGTTAAGGCCGCACCAACATTTGTGGCAGCGCATTCGTCACCACTCTGTAACCCACAAGACTCGTCCTCCTATCGATGAATGTTATGCGCGAAAATACGACAAACCAATCAGAATGCGCGTATGATTTCAAGTTGTTCATCAAAGAATCCCTCAGAAATATTTTTTTGATTTTACATATGGTTTGCATCTAAAAATATTCCCAAGACACAGTTAAATGTGTTCAATCATACTGTATAATTCCGCATGTCCAGATGTGCTTTAAATTGCATCTGAAATATATATAATATATGGGGAAATATATGTGAACCATTACACAACGAGTTGACAATTGTTTTAGGTATTCCCGTTTGCGCTAAGACGGAACCCGGTCGCAAAAATGGCCATGAAAGGGGCACGAGTCGCTATTCAGCTTGTCCCGGAATAACACGAGTTGGTCACGAATGGTGGCAGTTGTTACCGAGAGTGAAACGAAGGTGACACGCGCTTGCCAGGAGCTTGCGGTCTGGCAGGCTAAGGGACACAACTCTGCATAGCATATCACAACACCTGCACAATACGAACTGAGATTATCACTTGAAATAAATTATAAATCATAACCTACACTAATGCGAACGTGAATAGAAACGTTTTTCTTCACGTGAATATCACCATCAACTGTTGTATGTGTCCGAAATAGTTAGATGTGACCCATGTAATTATAAACACATGTCGTACAGACCCGTGAAGATCCCGGCTCAGCAACCCTACTTGACGTAAAAGGCGACTATGCTTGACGTAAAAGGCGACTATGCTTGACGTAAAAGGCGACTATGCTTGTCGAAAGAGGCGACTAACGGGATCGGGTGGTCAGACTTGTTTGATGCATGACATCGTATCCCAATTGCGTGGATCGATGCTCACGAAGTCAATCACTGATTGCCTGGTCCAGGCTCAATTATTTATAGACCTCCGTCATACTGCTGGAATGTTGGTTAAACAACAAACAAACAAAACATTTCGTACTAAAAGGTAAAAAGGCACACAAAGGTACGTGGAATGATCCAGCAAAGTCAGGGTACTTGGAACAGACCTTTCTTCAAAGCTTGTTATGTGAATCCGCAGACTCCCAAAAAATTCGAAATGTGAAAAAATCTCACACACTGTTTATTGTCGTTTACTGTCGCTATCAACACAATGCTGTATAAAATGCTATAAAAAAAAAAGCTGTGGAAAACGTTACGAGCTACTGACCTAAATATTTGGACCAAAAACCCGTAAGTTGAGGTGAAATGGGGAGTAACGTCGCGTCCAAGATTATTGCACTTATATACGTACGTGCGTGCACGTGTGTGTGTGGCTGCTTGTACTAGTCCGGACTGATGCCGATTTATTGTGCTAGCCCACTTAGATACCATGCCGCAATTTAACATGAATACCCCACTCAGACACAGTATACTGACTCCGGGCCGACCAGTCCTTATTTTGGCCCCTAAATGTCGAGCGCCAGACAGGGTAACAACAAGTACCATCTTTTAACGTCTTTTGGTATGACGCGGCCGGGGAACGAACCCCGGACCTTCCGCTCTCCGGGCGGACGCTCTACCACTAGACCACGGAGACGGTCCCAAACATCCGTAGACCCAAACAGAAAACAACTCTGGCATTACTACCGTTTTATACATGCAGCTTGTGCTATTTGTCCACTAAAATAATAATCGTGTATTTACAATGTGTGGCTTTGTGTGATCATAGGTGTTCATGCTATCAACCATTGGTTTGCCTGGTTCGAACACAAGTATTTACACGTATAGATGTAGTTAAACTAAGATGGGTACGGCGTAAAACAACAGTCATGCACGCACTAACGAGTAGAGAGGCTTCTCTACCGGACGCAGTATCTCTACGTCTTTCCGCTGCCATCCCATCCCATTCACTGACTGATCTCATCATCTTTTGTTTCTCATCAGCATATTTAGATGTATCTAATGGGCGCTTTGTGTTTCGCATTGTGCATTCAAACATCTTTCTTTCAAAATCAAACTGATAGTGAAGTTAGCATATTCGTTTGATAGTTTTGAGAAATATGCTTTGGTCGCTATTTTGTAGGGACGAGATAATTGTGTAAGGTCTAATGGCAAATGAGTTTTACAGGAAATCAATAAATCGCTCAAACTCATAAATGCTTCGTCATGAACTTATGAATATCGTTGGAATCATACAATTGCATATTTGAAACAGTTTCATGTTTTAAAATTTCATATGAGTTATGTTGTAACAGCTGGCATGCTTTTTACAAAAATACAATCGAATTTAATGCCAACACGTACCGTTAAGGGTACAGTGATGTTTAGTGGTATTTTATGTCTGCTTCAAACTATGTCCTGCAGTTTGTCAGGACAACACTTTTTGTTTGTTTGTTTGTTTTTTAACGCCGCATATAGCAATATCAAAACAATATGACGGCGGTCTGTATAATCGACTCTGGACCAGACAATCCAGTGATTGAAATCATGAGCATCGACGTACGCAAGTGGGATACGATGACATGCACCAACCAAGTCAGCGAGCCTGACCACCCGATCCCGTTAGTCGCCTCTTACGCAGATCAACACGTGTTTGTAGACCCTCCAAGTCATCAGATGGACCGGTCGGCCTCTTACAGACAAAACCAAGTGGTTTCAACATTTTCGTCATTAACAACCGCATCTATATCATCAGATTTCGTCAAACGACACGACTCTTAACTATTAGGTTGCTAAGCCTTGAGTGTTACTTATCAAACTGTTTTGCGAAAAAGAGATTTTAGTTTGAATTGGTGGAAATAACATCAACAAAAATATTTATGTGATTTTGGGTCCCATATACATCCTCAGTGGTCTCAATGATCAGAAACACCTACTGTGTTTTGAATTTGGAGGTAGCTCAATTATCTTGTTTCAATTTGAACCGAGTGCCCTGACAACAAGAACGCTCTTCAAACGGTCCTCTTTTGGGTTGGTTGGTTGGTTGTTTATTGCCGCACTCAGCAATATTCCAGCTTTATGACGGTGGTATGTAAATAATCGAGTCTGGACCAGACAATCCAGTGATTGATATCATGAGCATCGATCTACACAATTTGGATCAATAACATGCATCAACCAAGTCAGCGAGCCTGACCAGCCGATCCCGTAAGAGGTCCGCTGTCTTAGAACAATCCAAAAAGGGAGCAGAGGTAGTGAAAACTGTAAGAAATATTACTAAATTTCAATTTTAATTCTATAAATTGTTAACTGGTTTAAATCATGGTTAGAAAATATAAGACGATGTAATCAAATAACCCTCCATACACAGTTAGAAAATTCAGTATATTTCATATACTGCACAGCTTGGACGCAACTAAGTAAATTTTCTTTTCAATCAACATGGCACCTCCCACTGTAGGGGTGACAGGTTGTAGAAGTGTAATGACGAAAAGTGCAAAACTATGTACCAGCAGTTTTGAAATAACTCGCAAAACTACTACAAATTCAGAATAAGTATCTCTCCATCCCGAACTTCGACTTGGCTGAACTTGACCTATTTCATTCTTCTTCTCTGTCTATGGCTGCAACAACCATGAAGAGTGTCGGAATATGTGTTTGGAGCCGCGACATGTGACTGCTCATTTTTGTGTCAGAGTGAATGTTTTACCTAATTGTTTGTTTGCCTAACGCCGAAATATTCAAGCTTTATGACGGCGGTCTGTAAATAATCGGGTCTGGACCAGACAATCCAGTGATAGACCTGATGCGCATCGATCCACGCAATTGGTATACGATGACATGCATCAACCAAGTCAGGGAGCCTGGCCTTTCGATCCCGTTAGTCGCTTCTTTCGACCAGCATGGGTTGCTGACCTTTGCTGTCCCGATCGTCACGGGTCTTACTTAACTGTATGTTTCTGATTTTGATATCATCATGTTTGACCAAATGCAGGTGTGCGGTGGACCCGTGAGGGCCCAAACATGAGCTGGAGTTCCGATATCGAACGTATATAGTTTTAATAGTTGTCAGCAACCATTGTTTCACGGATCGATAGGACGGCTATCGATGTAGTCACACGCAAGGTTCTGTATGATAACGTTTCAATTGTTAATTTTAAGGTATCTAATTGAATTTGTCAGTGAGAATCCTTCCCTCTCAGGTAGCTACATATAATTTCCTCACCTGGCTAAAAGGACCGGGTTCGATTCCCACATGGGTAAATTGTGTGAAACCTAGTCGTTGTGTCTCATGTTGGGAAACCTCTGAGTTATTGCTAAAAGTAGCGTGAAAGCCTATCCTGTGTCATGCAAGTGGTGAGTGGACAGAGCGCCCGGAGAGCGGAAGGTCCGGGGCTCGATCCCCGGCCGCATCATACCAAAAGACGTTAAAGGTAGGTACCTGTTGTTACCATGATGCTTGGCACTAGGGGATATAACAAGGACTGGTACGGTCAGCTCGGAGTCAGTATACTGAGCCTGAGAGGATATTCATGTTTAACTGTGGCACAGTATCTCAGTAGGATAGCACTAAAAAACTGGCATCAATGCGGGCGTGTACTGCCAGCCACGCACGCACTCACACATATGCAGTAATCGTGAACACATTTCATCTCACCTCGTTTTGCTGCCTTGCCAACTATGATTCTCTGTGTAATCTCTGTCAGTTTCTCCCGCACCCAAATTAGAATCCTTAGACGGCTTGTCAGTACATAAAACTGTGAGTGAGTGAGTATAGTTTTGCGCCGCTTTTAGCAATGTTCCAGCAATATCACGTCGGGGGACACTAAAAATGGGCTTCACACATTAATATTGTACCCATGTCGGGATTCCGAACCCGCGTCTTCGGCGTGACGTGCGAACGCTTTAACCACTAGGCTACCCACAGAGTAGAGGTGATGGCAAGAGATGTTTTCGAAAGAAAAGTACAGAAATATGCAGTGTATGTTGCGATTTTAAAAAGCACAACTCTACACAGGCAATTTTGTTGTTTTTCTTGTTGTTTTAGTTTACGACACAAATATTACAACTATATGACGGCGGTCTGAAAAGAATCGAGTCTGAACCAGACAATCCAGTGGATGACACCATGAGCAATGTAGAGATACGATGACATGCATCAACCAAGTCAGCGAGCCTGACCACACGATCCCGAAAGTCTTACAAGAATAGTCACCTCCTATGACAAGCATGGGTTGCTGACAACAAACTCTAACCCGGATCTTCATGGGCAGGTTGAGCATACGACCTCAAGAGCCATAACCTGAAACCTTCACATGTAACCCTGCAAGTCCGTTATGTACAAATATATTCTATTTTGCAAAACATTACATGAAAATCAATTCACCCATTGTGTATCTAGAACATTGAGAAACATTAACAGTGAAATTCCGTGGGTTTATTGAATATAATATGTGTTCGAGATAGGATCATGTCAGAACTATATTGTCTTAAAAGGGCGTCATGCCCTACCGGCTGGAGCTTATGGCCAGGGATAGGTGGTGAATCTGTGTCATATGTGAAGGTGACATACTGCGTCGTTGGGGATCATTAAGGGCATGTTTGATATGCATCTAAACATTTGAGTTAGCAGACAAACACAAACATCGACTGTGACTGCAAATTGGTCCAGGTCCAATCGTCATAGTTTTAAACAACACCTTGAGTAAATGGAGTTCGTATTCGCGAAGCTACTGGTGGCTTTAATTCTTATATCTCACGAGAGAACATGTGTTTTTTGTATTCTTAAGGGATACGGATCTTTCCCACAAACCACAACAATCGTTATTCAAATTTGCATCGATTTCAAGATGGCGGCGTTTAACGTCTGCTTGTCAATTGTCATTGCGTTGCACCTGATAAAGAGGCGGTCGCAGGTGGACTGGAACGAACAGGCTAAATTATTGATAGGTTTATAGGCAGGAAACTTTATAGCTTAGTTTGATTGAGTTTCTAAACCCAATTCCAAATGGCCACAAGGGCCGCTATTTGGCATCAGACGTGATGTACACAGAGATCACTCATCACCTGACAACAGTCGCACGGGACACTCCCTCATGTCTGAACGTTGGCACTGCCATGTGTGTCGGATTCAGGGACATGAAAAGAGAATGTCGATTTAAGGAATGGAAGTGTATTTAGTTCGAGGTTGACGAGTGTCAACTTTACCATCAGTGCCATACGTGTCAGTGAACATTGTGATCGTTGGATCCAAGATTGAATACAAGATGTTTTAGAGAACAAAGCGACATCTAAATGTTCATTGTTTTAATGAATATATATACCTATATATTGAATAACGGGGAGTAATTCAGATTTTTAAGAAGAATTAAGTGAACATTTGGAAGGTTGATTGAACTGGAGATATAAAATGCCCCATTGTGCAAGTTGCTTTGAGAATCTCTGGTTTCTTACCAAAGAACTGATTGTGGGAGAAAACATCGACAAAGCCGTTGAACCAGTGATGCTTCATAATGGATGTTCGAGTCTGGAGCTGTAGTATGTTCCTCGTCCACATGGCGTAAAACTTCCGTTTTCCTAATGCCGACTTGTTGCTCACCGACGATGGTTACAATCTGCAACTACTCCACCCTCATCCTCTCCGGTAACATCGTCGTGTTGTTGATCGTTGCCGTTACGACAGACTACTGGCAGTATCGAGGCTTCAACCTTGACAATATCACCAACTATATGAAACCCCTGGAAGGTGTTGACGTCAACATTCCCGATGGCACATCCCCATACAAAGTAATCACGACAATGATGTCCAAGCCGGAGAAGAACACGTCACTGACCAACCACGTTGCCGAACATTACCACTCGCCCATGTACGTCAGGGTCTTTGACAACGGCAGCGTTGACAGCAAGGGTCACGTTAAAGACGTAGTCCAAGTTTTTCTCTTCTCTCAATACGGGAATTTGTTCCGCGACTGCGACAATCTGACTGGTAGGTACTAACTAAACTACTGTTTTCTTCTATTTTATATATATTTATATCACGTTCCGTAGTATACGATACCACTGTGCTGAGTTGCGTCCCTAATATCCCAGTGTCCGCTGATCGGAGGTTTCAATTTAAGATTCATTTCTACTGTTTCTACACGGTATTTCTACTGTTTCTACACGATATTTCTACTGTTTCTACACGGTATTTCTACTGTGTCTACACGGTCTGTTAGCATCATTCCCATGATCGCTGGAGCCACCATACGTGGAAGTAGAAGTGTCTACGACCTACATCCCCGTGCAAAAAGAGTATACACTTCAAAATCGGATTTTACCAAAAAGTTACAAACGTTTTTTAAAACGTCACTTGGCTGAAAACAGTCGCCGAAACACTGCAAAACTAAGGTCCAAAACTCAACTATGATACAAATACATCCCATCAAAAAACATTTCCTGTTTATTTCATTTTTTGCCATCATCAAACATGGGTGTATACTATCTTACGCTAGCAGTTTACATCACTTTTTTTAATTCCTTCCATTGTAAGCTGACACACAATGATGAGTAAAATAAAGTCCAACTCACCCATTTACCCATTCACTGATAAACTGCATGTTTCTTCTGTTCTTTTGTTTCGTATTTATATAAAAGTTTATTCGGTGATTTCCCCAGTGTAGCACTTGTGAACGGGCGACATTACTTAGTTTTCCCAAACATTTCGCTGGCTTGGCGTGATATGACTGCAAAATATTGTAACGTTAGTGTCGAACGTATGTTATTATGATTGAAGTTTAGTTTTATTTAAACAATAATTATCCTTTCTTCTTGTGCGTGGAATTGTGGATTAATTGTCCTGAACCTTTTTGCAAATAAAAGCAACAAAACCCTTTCAGATTCATAAGAAATCTCTTTCCATTGCCCACTGTACGATTTGACCATATCATGAGCATGTGTTTATGAAAAACAACCAAAATAATAGGGATAATACGGGGTGATCGTAAGAGGATGAGCGCATCCTGACCCACACCAGCAACAAACACATGGAAAGGAAAGTAAAAATAGGGAATTGCATCGGAAATAATTTCAGTCATTGATGGGTCAACTTTGGAAATGGTCACATGAATACCATTAGACGTTTCTGAAGCTCTCCTGACGCTCTTTGAAATTTTGTAGAAAGAGCATGCTCAATTATACCCCAGAAGTTGTGAAATGTAGACACAAAAGGCCTGAGCTGCTGGAATATCGGTGGACATAAAGTGACATTTGACTATTTGAATTTTGAACTTACCCCTCGTCACACAGTCGTGTGGAAAACATGTCGTCAAAACGCATATGATAACATATATTATAACGGGTATATTGACTTATATAAGCCTGCATGGTGGTCCTATGCATATTGATACTATTTTTCCTTCAATATACAAGAATGCAATACAATACAATACAATATAATACCAGTCTCGACTTATCAAATGTACAAATGATCAATCATACAAAGGAAACATTGGCTACATGTATAATGTGTATCTATCAACGAACGCCTCCTCCAGTACACGAACACAAACGCACACACACACCGCACGCACGCACGCACGCACACACACACACCGCACGCGCGCGCGCACACAAACACATCGCACACACACACACACATACACACACAACCCACGAGATGTTTCCATCAAACCATCTACCTGCTACGTTTCTATTTCTGTCACTCTGATGTTAAACATTAAAGCCTACGCTTTCGTATCACATACTTTGAAGTGAACAATCATTTGTATTCGCATCGATCGTCACCTAGTTTCGAATTAAATATTAAATTTGCAATAACGACCGTGTTGTTATTGTTGTTTGTTTTCCCAGGTAACAAATAATCAGTGGAAATTATTCATGCCAACATGGTTAGGTTTTGTACCGATAATTCAATCCATATTGTCAGCGTTGTTTATTGAACCGCAACGGACGTGTGGATTGAATGACAGCAAGTTTCACACTTTCTAGCAGTATTCTATACAGCATGTACCTAAAGTACCACTATGACAAGACGATTTGGATCTTTCTTTGTCTGAGGTCGTTGTAAGATGACCAGGGGGAGGTGTACCTTACACTGATACTGGTCTTTTAGATAGCCTAAGGGTTAGCTGCAATACAATGGGCGACTTCATGGTCAAAGCGAGTGAAACAATTATCCAGATAAAGTGATGAAGTGTTAATTGAAATACATTTTCAGCTCCCCTGGGAGTATAGCATTCACGTACCTAGGCGACAAGGTTCTGAAATATAACTCAATACGATCTCATGATCACAGTAGTCAGAAGAGGCCTTATCTCTTAATAGTGTGTGTTTGTTGGTTTACGCCACACTCAGCATTATTTCAGCTCTATGACGGCGGTCTGTAAATATTTGAGTCCGGACCATACAATCCAGTGATTGATATCATCTATCGGGATACGCTGACATGCAATCAGCGATCCTGACCAACCGATCCCGTTAGTTGTCCCAACGAGAAATATGGTCGACTCTTACGACAAGCATGGGTTGCTGAAGACAAATTCTAACCCGGCCGAATCTTCTCGGTTGTCATCCCTCTTAGGAGTCCATGAAATAACGTATAAACCACAAGACTGTGTATGATACGGCCCTTGCTCCTTTTTTCTAAAGCTGGATGCACTGTAACCTCTCTACGCTACGACACACTCTCACATATCGATATGTCTAATGGCTAAGTGTTTTGGTCTCGGTTTTGTCACAAACTCAATACATCATTGATCGACAACTTTAAACTAGTAGGCAAAACAGCACGGGCGTTGTTCATCATACCACCAGAAAGTGATAGTCGAATCAGTTGTGCCTGTTGTAAACTGCTATAGTGATGTATATGCATTATGGCAACAAGACATGGATTCTCTGGATGGGAGGCGGTAGAACAAGAAATCGATTGATAGTTAGGGAGATTAGTGGTGGGTGTGTTGGGTAGTTGTGGTTGGGGTGGGGGTGGTCATAGTAGTCGTGGTGCTGATAGTGGTTGTGTTGATGATGATGGTGGTGGTATGGGGATGATGGGGGAGGGGATATTTTGGTGACGGTGGTGATAGAGCATATTAGTGAGTGAGTGAGTTGGGTTTAACGCCGCTTTTAACAGTATTCCAGTTATATCGCGGCGTGTCAGCTTAATGTGGGAGGAAAGTCCGAAGTGATGCAGGTCTCAGACGTTTACCACTTCGGTGAAACCCACAAGCACTGGTATGGTGCTGACAAACCTAGAAACATAATCGGGGCAAACCAGAATTCGAACCCACAATCATAGGTTTCTGGCGTGCCCAAGGGACGCAACTCTGCACAGCGAATCGCGGCGCCTTAGACGACTGGGCCACTGGTGATCCCTAGTGCATATTATGATGACGGTGTTGTTATTGGTGGTTGTGGTGGTTGGTTTTTCTGTTTCGTTGTGTCAGATCCTAAAATTGATTCTTTTAGTTTGTAACCACTTTATCAACAATAACAAAGTGGAATGATATCTTCTAAAGCTTAAAATGACACATATCACGATTGTCCGTGTTCTTCCGTCATGAGTGAATTCTCTGGGAAATCAAATATTGTTTACTTTTACGTAACAGTGTAATAGCATTCAGATTGCAAATGCAAACATTCACAAGCAAACGTTTCAATAAAGGCTAAACAGGTCAATTTCAACACACAGCGGCTTTCATTCGCAGTTAATTAGCTTGTCCTTTCTTATCGCTATTGCTCCAAAGGCGGCGTGAGACAATACTCACTCACCCACATACGTATTGCCTGAACCTAGACAGTTTCTTCATTTAAACTTTGCATTTTAAAGTTTATTTAAATGTTTGTCCATTGTATATTGTTATGTGTAAACATCAACACAACTGCATCAAGCGAGCTGCTTAATACCACCTTAAACCCTCCCCCGTTGGGACCCCCCGTCTGGCGCTCGGCATTAAAAGGCTAAAACAAGGACTGGTCGGCTCGGAGTCAGTATACTGTGTCTGAGCGGGGTATTCATGTTAAACTGAGGCATGATATCTCAGTGAGCTAGCATTATAAATCGGCATCAGTCCGGGCTAGTACAAGCAGCCACACACACACACACACACACACACACACACAAACACACACACATGCACGTCGCTATATAAGTGCAACAATCTTGGACGCGACGTTAAACCCAATTTCACCTCACCTCCCCTCCTCCGTTGCAGTTCACACATAAAAAATACATTTCCAACATACAATTGCCACAGGTCATGCACCTCACGGTGGTATATACTTGGCACCGTACATCTGCTGCTGCTGTGAAGTAATATCTTGCGAAATGCAGAAACCGTTTCCGTTGTTTTCAAATGTAAGGTGTGCAAAAACTGCTACTCATATAACCTTAGGACAATGCTTCAAACAAAGCGCATCTGGTTATTTCTAGTTCCCGATTGTGGACAAAAACATTCCTGATTGTATAATCGGTATACAGCTATAGGTTCTGCAATTACCTATTCATGTGCAGTTACTTGGTTGATGATTTTTATCTTGACCCGTATCTAAATGTTTAAATGTGGTCGTCATCATTATTTTCCCTTTTACGCCCAGCTGAATCTGTTTCATATTTATTTCCCTTTTTGTTTTTTAACGCCACACAACGTAATATTCCAGCTATATGACGGCGGACTGGTAAATAATCGTATCAGGATCAGAGAATCCAGTGATTGATATGATGAGCAACGATCCACGACGTTGGGGATACGATGACACGTAGTCAGCCAAGTCACTGAGTCTGACCATTAGATCCAGACATAGCCACATACCATCAGCTTATGTTTCTAGGGATCAAACCGGGACTCCGCACTGTCGGTTCTCACAACTTGAATACTGCGAAGCTTTTCTATGTTTCCCCATACGCATCTATAGCTATTATCACAAAACCTGCTTATTACTGATGTTGTACCTGTATAAAAAAATATCGTATATTATATTTTAAGTCGAAAACCTACTTAGCCTGTGTATATGATATCATGTGAAGTTTCCACGTCAAAGCCAGTCTCGATTATTTCCCGAAACATATTCCATTGGGCGTAAACGGCAAACTTGTGGCGAAAGTATATGAATGGATAACTGAAAATCAATGAAAAGAAAGAAAATGAAGAAAAAACGTTTAATGAAAGAGGAAATGGATGGTTCACTTTTCCAAAACCGCCCTCTCCGGATATGATGGTACTCAGTTCAAGTCCAAGAATCGCCCTTATAATGATGCTGTCACCAGACTCCTTTCTTCAATCTACAATCTGTATCACATGACTTGTACCCTGACACATCCTGGACAAGTATCCCCTTACACTTTGCATATACTATGAGATACATGTTCCATTTTTCAGATGGTATACGCGACCAGTTGAAGATTAAAAGAATCCGACCAGAGAAGTGCGTGTTGTTTATGTCGAGCCAACCCGTCCCAACAGACTCTAGTATACGTATCCCGGACGCACTTAGTAAGTAAATATTATACATCAGAATGTATTGGGGTTTTTTTTTCATTTGCGTCTTATTGATATTGGTTGGACCTTTTGTGGTGTTGTCGGAGCAATGAAACTTCCCTTCCTTAAACACCCTAAACACAACCCCTAGTTAATTCCCTTGAACATACATATAAATGCGTTGTTTCTGATCATTTGGAACCTTTAATCTTACACACAGAATTCTAGCATACGCTGAGAAAAGTCAGAGAGTTTTATCTTCGCTTCGACCCATCCTAGTGAACAAAACGTAGAAAAGCGCACATCAACAATCATAGTCTCGACTAGATCCGTTTCTAGACTGACATTATGCAGTTTACAGCAATATATGAATTTACCTTAGTATCCATTTGACACATCTTTATAATAACCTTTCAATGATCGGCTAGCTGATCAATGATGACTAACACATCCAACCGCCACAGGTTCACTAACAACTTCGGAAATCATTCTTTTATCATGTCGGCCATTTTTCCGGTTTGTACTTCATGTAAATGTATTACGACGCGCTGTCATTGTGATTGACAAACTGAGGTAGTTCTTAACAGACCTTTCTCATCTAATGAAGATATTATTTGAATACATTCCTTGTAAACAAACAACAGATATTCCTGCAAAGCAATCTGAGCATAAATACACTTATGTCACCTCTCTTTTGGGGGAACTGTTTTATTCCGCGATACAGCTGGTTGTTTTATTACTGTCAGTGTAAACATGAAGTCACACGTATACATATCTAGCGCTACATTCCTCGAGGTTAAAATGGTGAGATAAAAACATTACAAGAACTGACTTTCACTTTGTTTGAGTTCATTGGAGTATGAGCCTTTACAGAGTGAGGGCCAAACATTGAAGGTTCATACTCCAATGAACTCACACAAAGTGAAAGTCAATTCTTAATAAAATACTTCCATTATTTTACAAAACTTACAACATTGTTATTATATTGCTTCAAACAATATTCTTTTTATTTGCAACTTTTGCTTTACATAAGTATGTTTCATATTTTGTAGGGTTAATGATCATTTTTCTTCGTTTTATTTCTGTGAACCCTAAGAGTATATGTTGCAAAGTAAAGATAATTTGCTATCCAACATTGTCATGTAACCATTTTCCTAATCTGGTCCATACGGTTTCATGTAAATGCAGTCATAACAAATGTGGAATATTATTTCATCTGCATTATCGCACAATAAAATACTTGATGGAGTGTTGACCTATACTTGGCCTTCCTATACTTCACTGAAATCCAGACCGCCTCCGTGGTCTAGTGGTAGAGCGTCCGCCCGGAGAGCGGAAGGTCCGGGGTTCGATCCCCGGCTGCGTCATACCAAAAGACGTTAAAAGATGGTACTTGTTGTTACCCTGTCTGGCGCTCGGCATTAAGGGGCTAAAACAAGGACTGGTCGGCACGGAGTCAGTATACTGTGTCTGAGTAGGGTATTCATGTTAAACTGCGGCATGGTATCTCAGTGAGCTAGCACTATAAATTGACATCAGTCTGGACTAGTACAAGCAGCCACACAAACACACACACGTACATACAGTCGCTATATAAGTGCAATAATCTTGGACGCGACGTTAAATACCATTTCACCTCACCTCAATGAAATCCGAAAACGTTACATCGACTTTAGCTAAATATAAGTAGAAGACCGAGTTTCCGAGGCTTTACTGTGATGAGTTCATACTGGTAGAATTCTGAGGATGGTGCTTGCTTCATTTCTTCAGAGGTTGAGGTAGCGGCCTTTTGTACAGCAGTCATGTCCATCCTGTGTCTTGCCACCAGTTTGGCAGCGGGCAGTCTCGGGTCGTTGTCCAAAAGTCACAGGTACATGACCATCGCTTCCGGGTTGGCCCTGATAGCAGGTTGGTATATGTGTTGATGTTACAGCTGTTGTGTGATGAATATGGTCGGTATGTAAATGTAAAGTTATATTCTGTCCGTTGGTTTCACTGCAGACTTATATACGTCGAATAAAGGTACAGATTGTTTCAACCTGTGTTCCCGCTGTAATTCCTACATACAGTATATCCCGCAAGCTAAGAGCCGTAAGGCAAAAAGAGAAATGTCTTAGTTGAATCATCATGGACGTAATTGTCCAGGAGGTGGGTTCGGGGAATTTCATTTTAAAAGAAAAAGTTATATAAGGTGCTGAGAAAAAATTAATTTTCCTCAGGTTTTACCCCCCAAAATAGACCGTTTACTTAACATGGTGGATGGTCTGAGTTGTAAATGTAGGTGAAAAAAGTATGTTTGACTTATTTGTTCCGAGAAAAAGAATTATGCTTTGAAGTGCTGACTAAAACAGTATTCTGTCTTAAACAAGAAGGGGCGGTCGGGTAGCCTAGTGGCTAAAGCATTCACTTGTCACGCCGAAGACCCGGGTTCGATTCCCGACATGGGTACAATGTGTGAAGCCCATTTGTGGTGTCTCCCGCCGTGATATTGCTGGAATATTGCTACAAGCGGCGTAAAACCCCACTCACTCACTCACTTAAACAAGAAACCCAGGCCACCATCTCAGGACTATTTCATGGCCAGTCCCACGTGTATTCTGATCCATCGTCGCCGTTTTTCTCACCCAAGTCCTACTGTAATCTGAGTTAATTAGCAGTTTGTTTTGGACATATCGAGGAATAATTGAATTCTTTTTACAAATGCTGCATTACACAATAGGAATAGCTGGGGGTATTTTGATGATAATAAATGTTGCTGAAACGAACACTTTTTATGTTCTTGCTGTGGAATTATGACGTTATTTAATTTTTAATATCTTCAACTACTATAATCAATAGTGTTAAAACCGCCTTACAAAGTTTCCTATCTATGTACATGTAGATATCTTGATTCAAAGGTATTCAAGGCAATATTTCTGTTTTTGCCTTATAGCAATCATTCTCATCACCTCAATTGCTCTCTTCAACGGTAAAACTAACTTACAGTGGAAGGGAGAATTATTACCTGGTTTGAAATTCCCGCACAAGGAACTTATATTAGAAAACAAGATTCATTCCTACGGATGGTCGTTTTTCCTCGCCTGGATTTGCGTGGTCCTGATGTTCACGTCGTCGTTCTCCTGGCTGTACAAGGCGCAGTATCTGCTGTTACCGGAGGGGGACGAATTTACACAGCTGTACCAGGTGCTCCGACAGAAAGAGGACACGAAAAGGTCAAGGGTCAGTACCCAGTGTGTTATTGACGAGGAGGAGGAATACGCTGCTACTAATTTTGAATGTACAGTGTGAAACATGCGATTCATTTGCGGTTCTGTCATACCATATTGAAATGTGGCTTAAGAACTGTTTGCTAACATGCACAGACGGACGGACGGACATATATATATATATTACACAATTATAGTGGTTAATAATGTTTTGGGTTTCCCCCATATGAAACTTTCTTGACGTGTGGTAGCGTCACACGTCGTGAGAAGCCACATTCATTTATTAAACCTATCATACATTTTTTGTCACATATATAACTTTTATAGAGCTACGTATGGATGGTCACGATAGACCGAAATGTAATTATTTGTGTCAGTATTTGACTAAAAGTATGTGTTTCAACACATCGGAGAGCAACAGTGACATATATGAAACGATTGAGACCAACTGTTTAAATCTTTTTTTAAATAAATTACCTGTGTGTGGTCACAGGTAAATGTTTGTGATTCATGGTGTTTTGAACAACCACCGTCACGTATCGACATGCTCACTTCCGTGTCTTAGTAAACTTTAAAAGGTGATCACGATATTTATTTCTTTGACGCAAAATGAAAACGAGGTGTACGAATAGCTTCAATGTCTCTGATGAATAGCTATTTTGGTCAAGAATTGACATTAGCAACATTTGATTAATGGCCGTTATCCCATCACATCACAATTGTCGAGAGATTTAACATGTTCAGTTTTGCATGTCGAACTTCTAGATGCGGGATCCTTAAACGCCGTGCTAGCCACACGTTCATTTTTCACTGGGGACAACTCGTTTTTTCTGCCTTCCTATCATTTGCCGATTCGAATTCACCTTATATATAACATGTTAAGTTTTGTATGTCGAACTTCATGATGCGGAATCCTTAAACACGGTTCTAGCCAAACGTTCGTATGTTCCTAGAGACAACTTGCTATTTCCACCTTCCTATCATCATTTGCTGATTCGTACGTTAAATTCTGGTTTGGTTTATGAATAAGGCTTCTAAGGCTGATTTTCTATATACAATGCATATTATGCTATCTGGTTAATAACAATATTAAATATCACGTGAATTGTAAATGGCTAAAACGAATCAATGATTACATTTTCACATGCTACCTTTTTGTGAATAAAATCTTCAAATACATTTGAATGGTGTCTTGTCTTCGCGTCACAAATGATATAAGCTAGCTTGATGTAATTACTTCCTGTAATAATCAATAACAGCAAATGGCACGCCGCGACATCTACATAATTTATTCAAACTTCTTAGAAAGACACATTTTGCTTTCAGCTAAGCATTTCAATCAATGTTACACCACCAAAGGCCTAGTCAAGTCATTCCACATGTTGTTGTGGACATTAAAAGGAAGTTCCTTAATATGACACTTTACATGTTGCGCGATACTATCCCATGCAATTTTCATCACAAGGATTTTTACACCGCCTTACCCACTGGCATTTACTTTAAGGGTTCGGGAGGTCAGGCTTAGAGACTCGGCTGACAGTGCAGCGTCGTGCCTCTGCGAAGTGAATTATTGTCATGATACTTATCACAAGATTGTATGGTCCAGACTCGACTGTTGAAAGCCCACCGTCGTATGGCAGGTGTATTTCAGGGTTCGGCGTTAGGCCAGAAAAAACAACCGTATTTTTACTACAAACTGTGTACAGTGGCGGGTGCTCGTGGTAGAGCATGACAAGCGTACCATCGTGAACACCTGGTCAAATCTGTGATTTTCAGTGATCAATTATTATTATTTTCATCAGTATTTTGCCTTTTACGGCCTGTGGAATTTGTTTTGGCAGATATTCGAGACGGATAATAATCTGGAGTTTTTTTTAATAACTGAAATACTGCTCAATGCAAGAAGGTTCAATCAAAAAATAACAAAAGACATTATTCCTCAAAACAATTTAATAAATGGTACGTAAAAGAACTATCTGAAAACGAGACATTATATCAGGGTTTGATCTAAATATGACACAAAATGAGAAAATTGTAAACCTTATTTTAGACGTGCGAGGTTTAACGAGAGACTAATGAGCTGTTGCCCGTATTCATTAATGGTGTGACAGTATCAGGCTACAAGTCTACCGACACGTTTCCGCCGTCTCCACCAATATCAGCGGTAATTAATAGCTTATGTAAATATGATCAAATATTATGATGTCGTTCCCTTTAAGTGGGACCTTGTCTCAGATGTGTAATCAACTTTTACACGAAGGCCTATGTTATATACAAGACGTGCATATATGTACATTGTACACGTGTTTCGAATATAGAGACTCATAAGGACACTTAACCCTAGTTAAGAAACGAACATTATATATTGAGTACATGTGTTGACACATTACAGGAGCACTTATTAACGCGCGTTAGTGTCATTGGTGTGCAAAATGGGAAACTGAAGTATGACAATATCACATAACGATGCAAAAACATGCAGAAAACTATGTACACAAACACTCAACATTATCAGAAACAACATAAAAAGTGTGACAATCCAAACCATTTTGACCAATATGTTTGAGAACAGTTTGAACACTGTCTCTATCCACGTCAGCGTGTAGTAAATGACATTTCACTGTAATTCATTCGTAGACGAGAGATGATCTCACCAGTCTCCAAATAAAAACGTATTCATACAAAAATGTATAATAATACTACATTTCGGTTCGTGGGTTCAGTAGTCACCGAACATACATGTATTAAATAGTAACAAGATAACTGCAGCACCGTGTAAATCTCATAACCGGTACAATGTACAAGCCTGTACATTAATACAATATAGGACTACATTTGAGCACCAGTATAGGCTAATAATTGTTTAGAGTACAGTGGCACAATGGTATAAACAATCACTGAGGGGATATCAGGCACCGTAAACGTTTTTATGCATTCATAATAATAACGTCTGAATTTCAAAGCAAAACGCTTGCACTAATGAAATGCAGAAAACAATTCCCTACGTATTCTAATCCCTTGGCGGTGTAATAATCACCCACATAATCTGAATCTGGAGTTCGATACAATCTAAAAATCATTCCACAATTGATGGTCATTCATAATGTGTAACATTAAATTGTTGAGAAGGCTATATTCAGTCGTATCAACTGTTTATATATGTCATTACACTAGCACCATTGGGATGGGGTTATTATATCTTTGGCACTCTTTTTGGTAAAACATTAGTTTTTAGACACCAAAGACTGGGAAAAGATTAATTGAATTGTCAAATAAAATAACATTACATCAGCTAAGAACTAAGATAACCAGGATTGCATTAGTATTCCAAGTGTTAGTGGGACGTTGCATCTGGATGTGTGTAGCTGCATGTTTAAAATGCATAGCTACTGTAAACTAGCACCAGGTATCAGCATGTAGAACTCCACAATATGACGTAGCATATTTGAGCATAAATCTTCATCAATTGCACTGATGGGAATCATATCGGATATTAATAAGCCAAATCACAGCTATCTTTGAACATACATACATACATGTAACTCAAATATATTATTTTCATTACACGGATACGTATATTTCTAGTTATTTTTTACGATATAATTTTCACGTCGTTTAGCCATTAATCTCCGTTTAATCCTAAGCTTTCTCTTCTGTCTCGCCATACGGGTGAGGCGTCTGTACGCGGCCCCCGAGCCCTTGAAGCAGGACATGCAGCACATATTCCTGAAGCCAGCAAACCGGCATTTCTTCACTGATGCGTACTTGCAGAATGAGTATTTGTCCTTCTTGCATGACGGTGGCAGCTTAGGAACTGAAAGGAAGAAGGAATTACTTTGGTGATCAAAAGAAAAAAGGATGCTTCGCAATAGATAAGTGAATTATATCATTTCTTCATTTAGGAGACAACCGTGACAGTAAAAAGAGGTATGAGGATACGTGGATATATGTTGTGAGCTACATGACAACGAAACTCTCCACACATCATTCGTGAAAAAAAGTGCTCGTTGTCTCAACGGAACTAGATACTGTTCTTAACGTTACAAGCCTATTGTTCTCATTAATGCTGCCAATAGTTTGTGAAGAGGTCCAGCGGTGGTCCAGTTATATTCATTTACATTTCGACTTTGTACATGTTGTTCTTCAGAAAAGTAACTGTGGGATTTATCATTTATGTCACTACAAGTCATCTGTCGTAGCTGTGTCCATTTTCAATACTTATCCAAAATATGGCCCGCTTGTGTAAAAGGCGCATTTCGCAGTGCAGGAATCGCTTTACGCCATTTGAACTATTTCCTCGCATCGACTGCATCAGGATCCGCTGGTGGTGAGTTCGTGTTTCAGATTCGTACTGGCGAACTAACTTACCAAAACTAATATTCAACATATAACTAATCCTGCTGTCTATCTAACTTCTTCCCGACTCACAGCAGGGGCCTTTGCTACATATCTTCTCTGCAGTCGGTATATCCTCATCACAGACATCGTCCTCGCTCCAGTCGTAGAGGTCTCCGCACCACACCTCTCGTTGCTGCATGCCCATCCCACACGTCTTGGAACACTACGGTGGGAAACAAGTCAAGTACATTGCACTTCAAAATCACGTAGAAACGTGCATAGAGACACTTAAAACCAGCATACGATTTGCTAACTTCACCAGCTAAGAGGGCTGTGTTAGGACATTCGGTACCATATAATTTGTATTTCAAAGCACTTGGAAGAAAGCTGCTCGAATCCAGATCGTTGATTCTGGATCACACAAAACGAGCTGGTGTCTGTTAGTAAGTACCGTAAGGTTAGTAACTATATACAGTAACATCGTACTTCACTCCACTCCCCGAAACTCCAGTTTAGAATGCAGGGGAATCGGTTACACTCCACTGTCTCGTTAGGTGGCGCCACCTTCTCGCAAAAGTGATGGGGGACGTATTCAGTTGAAGCATTTGGGTAGTTCCTCTCACAGCCGTACATCTGAGTCTTGTAGCCACTGTTTCCGCACGTCGTGGTGCACTCCGAGAAGTTGCTGAACATCGCCCAAATGTACCTGACGTGTGACACTATTGATACTGAATTCATTTTATTTTTAAGGGTTTTTTAAGTTGTTAATTTCTTTTCATCAAAAACCTTGAATTCCAGCTGTCTACTGTCTCAACAAACTGCGGTATCTACATGTAAAAATAGATTACATGTAGTGATGTGAATCACCGCCTTTCAGGTAATGAATAATCTGTTTGACAGAAAATGTATAAAATAAATGTTTGTATAAACGTGATCACTTAGTATATTTTATACAGTGTTTGTTTTTATGATGTGTTTAGAAAGATTACATGCAAAGGTACGAAATAGTATAAAGAATTCGAAGAATGAAAGACTCAGAATATTTTGACGACTAATGTACGTATTCGGCATATCATATTTAGCAATACTTTATGGGACAACACGCGTCATGTTTCACTCTGCAAGGTATAGACCAACTACGATAAGAATGTGCGAATCCAATGACATCAGACAAACAGTACATGAACCATCGCGTCTTTTAGATGGGGAAGTTACCGTATCTGGTCACAAGACTCTCTGTGGCATGTGGCCTGGTCTTGTCGCGGTAGGTCCAGAAAGCTGCACATCTCGTCATTCAGTTTCTCGTCAGTGTTTTTGTCGAAGCACCCGTGCATGATGGTCTGAACTCCTGCAGTCATCGACACATGCTATATACTACACAAAATAATTTGAATGAACACCCGATTAATAAGATCCGGGGAAGAATAGATCTTCAGCAACCCATGCTTGCAGTAAGAGGCGACTAACGGGATCGGGTGGTCAAGCTCGCTGACTGTTGATGCGTGTCATCGTATCCCAAATTCTCGGATCGATGCCCATGACGTCCATCACTGGATTGTCTGGTCTAGATTCGGATTATTTATAGACCACCGTCATATAGCTGGAATATTGCTGTGTGCGGCGTTAACCAATAAACAAACAACCAAACAAAATATGTATCACTATCGTTAATCTGTCATAACCAACCATCACATGTTCTTTAACTTATTTTGAGTATTATTAAAGCACTTTTTAACACAGACAAATTAAGTGAGACAACACCACAGATCGCCATATGAAATGTCTTAAATGACCGTAGTCAGTGATTGGTTTGGTGTTTAAGCCGCTTTGAACAATATTCAAGTTACCAGTATATCAAGGCGTGGGGAAACCCACACGGACGAGTTTGGGGTAAAATTCCATAACGATAATGGTAATATCATCGTAATTCTTTTCAAATTCTTCTCTTCAATTTGTCATTAAAAACACTGACCGAACTGTTCCAAACATTCTAACATATGGGGAATATGGCATGGTTGTCTCCCTTAGAAACTGTACAGTTAAATCTCTATTGAAGTGAAATATAGTTTTTTATTAGGTTGTAGCTTCAGCATTAGAAATTGGCACTAGTCCTATGATCCTTGTCAAATTGTCCAATAGTTAAGGTATCATAAGGACTATTAGAAGTGTGCCCTTTATAAAGGGTTTTGCTATATGTTATCATTAAAAGGACGAGTGAACTAAAACTGTTACCTTCTATCGCTGAACTTGTCACACATTAGGAAAACATATTCTCCCTAGTAGGTTATTTGTTCTTGTTTAACGCCGCACTTAACAATATATGGCGGCGGTCTGTAAATAACTGAGTCTGGACCAGACAATCCAGTGATTAACATAATGATCGACGATCTACGCAATTGGGAAACGATGACATGCATCACCCGAGTCAGTGAGGCTGACCACCCGATCCCGTTCTTCGCCTCTTTCGACAAGCATGGGTTGCTGAAGACCAAATCTATCCCAGATCTTCACGGGTATAGTAGTTCATTATATTGTAACATAACTCTACGCCTGGAACCAATAGGATAACATTAAATAATTACATTAAATCATTTGGGTAGGATATTTCACCCTTTTAATTCTTATACACAAGAAATACTCGTCTACACGATATATCATAATATACAAATATATTACCTGTGCCACAGGTAACAGAACAATCCGACCATTTCGTAAATTTCCACTTATACTTAGTTTTCTCCAAAGTGTGATCGTCTTTGTTAACTGTGTAGGTGTAGCTGATGGAGGCAGGTGCAAGGTGGCCTGCTGGAAATAGCTGCAATCATACTGGTTCATTACTGAGCTAATCGGTCAATGAAGGACACACGTCGACATCAGTAATGGGGGTTCTCTACGAGATAATACTTAAACTAATAGCAACAACAAGAGCAATGACATTAGTCTAGAAGATCAACATTGGATTTACGGTTTTGATTTTCAAGTAATCATCAGTCATTAAGCTTCAGCTGTTAACCTGAACGTTAATAAACATAATAATGTATCATTTAGTCATTGGGTTTACTTATGTATGGCATATAACATATTCTTGTTTCTCATCATCCCACACCAAAAAACTATATGTTTAAATTGTGTTTTCAAACCAATTTTTTGGTTAAAGTCTCATGTTAAATAAATATTAAAGAAAAATTGCGTCATTCGCGTTTGCAGTTTCGGGTAGTACATATGTTGCAGCCAAACAATTTCCGAGCCTGTGACGGGATCCAGATTCGAATCATGGACCTTCTGATCCGAGGGTGGACGCCTTGTTCACATGGCAAAAGGGATTAACCCATTTGAGCAAGCTGACAAGGTAAGGATGTCATCTGTTGGATGACTCCACGCCCTGCTACACATACGTTGTACTATATACTATACTATATATTAAAGATACCGACCAGCCCGATATGTTGATAAAAGAAGATGAGAAACAAGAAAACATTTTCTTTACTAGATGAAAAACTAGTCCTCATTATAAGGATGAAAACATATAGGAAATATTTTAATATCTTTACAGACATGCATGTATTCTACTGCTCTAGGTAATGCTAGCTAACTGCGCAAAGCAAAGTTTCGCTGATATTGTTAAGCATTGCAGAGACTGGAGAGAAAGAAAGACTTTACAGATACCATAGCCACAGAACGGAAGTAAGTACAAATGCAACCATTGATTAAAGATACCCATGTAGGAAAGAACTACCGGTAGCAAGAAGTGCCAGCACCTGATAGAGACTAGAGTGTTAGCAGCAGCTGGAGTATATTTGCAGTTATATATAAAAGTAAGCTGAAGAAATGGTAGCTTTTAAGAGACAGGTACAACCCGTAGACATTATCTACACCTCATAGGCCTCATGATAGATACATAGCGCTAGCAAGATGGATTATAATACGACGTATGGCCGAGTACAGATTTGAAGCCTCTGTCGAGAGAACGAAGCGATAGCCAGACAATGTGCAGCCAAGAGAGAATCTAGAGTGACTACTATATATAACATGTAAAGAATGTTTTCCAGATATTAAGGGGTCAACTTGAGAAAAACGTGGTGACGCTAGCCTCCCTATCATAACTTAAATATCTCATCAAAATAGGACAGCTACCCTTATGATGAATTGGTTACCATCTTTCTGACAAACGCCATACACTGGACCTCTTCTTGATGTGCGAATTATTTCTGAACTTTTAAAGTTCAATATTCCAAAACATCAGAACAGGTACATCAATTCAAGTCTCCTTGGAACTATACTGGATTTTAAATCATTAGTGACACTTCTAAAACGATAATTAACCATGACAAGTAAACACCTAAGCCCATCTTCAATGACATCTTCAAATACAAACTTTAAAGTTACAACTTGTTGCTCAATCCCAACAGCACTTTGCTTATCCAGAAACGCTGAAGAAATAACATATCCTTTAGCCTGAATCGATGGAACACAAAACTAATTGAAAGACAAATATTGTGAATATGCAGCATGAACATACTACTTCTTCCTACTACATCCCAAAGATGGCCTACCTCAGTCAACCCCGACACATGAAACGCCAGACGAAACCAATAGAATTATCCAACTGTATGACGAATCTCCTATTTTTGAAAACATGGCAACCAACTGACCATAATCTCCAAGTTTTTCTTCAAAGGCCCTCTGGAAACCAGACTTTCGTATGTTTGACCCCTTGCGTATGTGAAGAGCGTCCCCTCCGCCACGAGCTGCTTCGAGTCTTCCTGCTTCCCGTTGCCGTTCATGTAATAGTCGCCTCGTTGTGGATCCTTCATAGCTGCAAAAATACAAGGATATTTTTTACACGAAAAGATGACATTGGTTAGCCTCACATTTTTCCGACGGATCTGGACCAATCAGATTTCATATGTGTCATCGCGTCTGACATAATGAGTACTTCAGGCAATCGGTTTACGAAGAAGAGTGTGTAACGTCTTATTTAATGGAGGATGTATCGTAATTGACATTTTGGGAAATTTTGGATACGTATATACTGAAATATTGGATAAGGTATATATGAGTAAAAAACAAACGTGGGTTTACTGAATGTAAACCGCTTTATACTCTGGATAAATGTTCACTTCCGGTATTGCACGCGTTCAAGCAGATTTGTTACCCGTAGAGATCCGGGGTAGAATAGGTCTTCAGCAACCCATGCGTGCTGTGAAAGGTGACTATGCTTGTAAGAGGCGACTAACGGGATCGGGTGGTCAGGCTCGCTGACGTGGTTGATGCATGTCATGATCCCAATTGCGTGGATCGATGCTCGTGATTGTCTGGTCATGACTCGATTATTTACAGACCGCAATCATATAGCTGGAATATTGCTGTGGGCGGCATTAAACAACAAACACACAAACATCAAGGAGGTTTGTGTAATCAGTTTACACATAGATTGAGTAATTACCCAGAAAATGCGGCGATTCTTCCGTTTTGGTGATCTCAACATTCCGGGCTCCATGTGGAAGGAACACAACCTGTTCATATTCATCTTCTGAAAGTCAATACATGTTTGAAATAAGTCTTAAAGATCAGAACAGTAAGTGCCAACGTACCATAAAACATTGTGCTCTTTCTGCAAGAGTGTCGTTTTTCTGTTTTCCTTGGGTAACTTTATGTTTGATTTCTTCACAAGTTTTACATGCAAGTTCTCATAGCTGAGTCCAAAGTAGTATTGTGTTACCTTTAGTGGGCTTTCTGATGAACTCTCCTGTAACAGTTTTACAGAATGAGTTATCTCCACCACAGACACCGCAGTTATCACTCTTCTTTGTTGAGTTCATCACACCGTCACACCCAACGTCCTGTGTTAGAACGCAAATAACAAAGATTTACATACAGATGTACTATACGTGAAACACATGGTAATGAATTTGTAAATATCAATTCCCCGAAGTTAAGCAAAAACATTTTGTGGTGACCTTCCTTATTTCTTTTGACACTTATAGAGTGGCGGGGTAGCATAGTGGTTACAGCGTTCACTCGCCACGCTGAAGGACCTGCTTTGGTTCCCCACATTTGTAAAACCATTTATGATGTCATCCGCCATGATGTTGTGGGAATAATGCCTCACAATACTATCCCACTCAGTCTGACAATTTCACTATTTATCAAAATCCACTGGTTGGACCAGCGCTAAACGTTTAGTCAGTCAAGCGACGTTTACCCACTTTCATGACCGATTTCACATGTTATATCATATCAACCCCTCCCGCTCCCTTTTGCCATGGAGATGACAGGACAGATCTAGAATCTGCTACAGGTCGATACGTTCGGCAACGCCGCTGCTTGATTTTTACCAATAATTGATGCCATTAATAAATTATTTAAAGATGTGTTGACGATTACCATTGACGTTTTCACAACAGACAGTCTGAAAGGTTAAGTTGACGTCTTAAGTAAATTGTTTCCCCCGGTATTGTATACATATTGATGTATTTGACTGAATATATTCTCAAGGTCATGGTGACACATTGATCTCACACAACTGTGACACGCATGGTCACCTCCATTCACTAGCAAATGCAAAGTTGATACTCACAAAACATTCACCCAGTACGCAGATACTGAAGTCGTTGTCGTATGTACATGGCGTGCCATCCTCGGTGTTGATGTCGATGGTGACGGCCTCTCCAGATCTGTCCGATTTACACGTTTGTCTACACCAGTCCGCCTCTGAAAGCAGAACACATATACACTAACGTCAAATAAGGGTACGAAACATTTCACTCCAATCATTTAAACCCTTTCCTGTTGTTAACCGGTCACAGACACACCTTTAACACTCGGTACTGATTTATATTTAGCATACTTGATATCGTGTGTCCGAGTCTGATTCAAGTCAGAATCTCTTATGGATTGCTTGCTTTCTCAGTTTAACTGCAAATGCCTTGGCACACCTGAGAAGTACCATGATAGAAAAGACGCCCTACACATCATTTTTCAACTACTCGTTTCGGCTGACGTTCAACTGTTAAAAGTTCGATGCACACTATATGTCCATTTCCCTACACTCATGTCCATGCCTACACATGTAATACACGTGTTAGCAAAGACCCGTGGAGATCCGGTTTAGAATTGGTCTTCAGCAACCCATGCTTGTCGTAAGAGGAGACTAACGGGATCGGGTGGTCAGCCTCGCTGACTTGGTCATTGTATCCCAGTTACGTGGATCGATGCCATGATATCAATCACTGGATTCTCTGGTCTTGACTCGATTATTCAAGATACCACCGTCATATAGCTGGAATATTGCTGAGTGCGGCGTTAAACAACAAACAACAAAAAATTGTGTTAGTAGAGTATATGGGGTTTCAAGTAAATCAAGTCACCCCTTTCCCTTTTAGAATAATTATAAAGATATTCACGTGGTCATTCCAACACACCTTTCGGCGAGAATAGAAATGCCGAGGATTAGAAATTACCATGTGCAGTGTTGAGAATAATAACTTCATTAATGTTCCTGCCAGGGTGCACATGCGCAAAGCAATCTTAGAGCTCCGATTAGTGTAACGCCCACACTTTAACACAAACTTACAGTCGCAGAGCCCAAGGTCGCTTCGTGCCAAGGGGACCTAGGAATCAAATTCCCCAATCCTAGATATGATTAAATATACCAACATATTTAGCATTGCCGTCCGTTACCTTCAAACAAACATTGTATTATTTACTTTCAGAAAAACCGATACCCTCGACAACATATGTACACATGAAGTATTACAAGAAATCCACATGGTATATATATAATTCATTTTTGTCGATTGTGCATTTGAGTAGTGGTCGTGGAATGGTTAATAACAATCTACAGATTTCGTTATTATAGTTACTACGTTGAGTATTAGTTCCATAAATACACGCCAAATGTTCAAAAAAATATGAATGCTGACGGCTGAAGTTTAGATCAAATCCCAGTGATTAAAACATCTCGTTTATTACAGAATTATCTCTAATAACGGCTCTGCAATAATCGGGTAGTAATTAACTATGTTTCCCAACTAGCTAAATTGTTATTTGCATTTTAGCGAAAAGCGAAACCTTGTGCGATTGTATAATGATTATGGTTCCTATGTTTGATGGATGCAACCCAAATCAGAAGACAGAGCGGCACTGGGCAGTGGTCGGTCTTCGTCACAACGACGTACTGTTCTGGGCTGGGAAGGGCTTCCAGGTGTGTCTCCCAGGCCTCACGTTCATCTCCGCCCACACCTCACACTCTCCAGCTCGGATGTCAGTGTAGGTGGCACATTTCTGTCAACACAACATCACCAGTTATCTCAAGGAGTGCAGTTACAGCACCCAAGAACATAGTCTGAAGTCTTATTAGTATGCCCCTTTCTCCACCTGGAAAGAACACTGTTTGCAGACCATTGTTGTTTATGATCAATAAATTAATAGTTTTATTGGAATTATGACAACGCTATCCAAACACCAGTCAACTCAAGTATTACTCCAGGGGACCGTTGTTATAGATTCAATGTGTGACTGTTGTTCAATTTTTTTATGGTTATAGCAAATCTTGCGCTGACTATTGGGATTTATATTTGATATCAAGTATGATTTTAGTGTTTCCTCTCCACGTGTCTCTTGAGTTAATATCTAGCATAGCCGGAGGTCCTGTGTTATATGTCACATTTATTACATTATGCTAATATCCAAATCTTCCCTGTAACGTTCCACCAACCGCAGTCCGAAAATGTCACAAAAGGCAACATAAACTATCTCATAAAAATTTGAACGCAACCACGTTGATACTTGAATGTGTGTGGACCAGTTGTGTGTAACGCTGCCTTGTACAGATATGAAGTTATGTCACAGCCTGTCATCTTGACAACATAGATGCAGGGCGTAGTCACTTAAATGTGAAATGTGTGTGTGTGTGTGTGTGTGTGTGTGTTTGTGTGTACAAAATTTGTTATACCAGGTTACTATGGAAACAGTATTTACAAAGCATACTACGTTGTATTGCTATGTGCCACTCCAAGTGATAACCTGTATGGCACATTGATCACTGCGCTAAGCCAAGTCATGGTTATGGGAGGTTATTGTTTAAGACTTATAATTTGCTCTTGCTCAGCCGGGAGGACACGGGACTGTACCTCATTTAAGCATGTCCCCATTTCGTCCTTTCCGCCTTCACAGTCCCTGCCGCCATATTTAGGACTGCAACAATACATTTCTACATGTACATAACTGACAACACACTTCGACAATAGTATTGCTGCATGTACAGCAAGAGCAATCAGAAGATGACAATCCCTCGGACCAGCCACAATAGGAAAAGGTACCACTTCATCCCCTGGTTAATTCATGTACCCAGTTTGGATGAAAAAAAACTTGCACGAACAGCCCCACCCCCACCCTCTGCATGATACGTCGGGCAGGGCATAGATATAATCAGAGAAAATTTCGTTTTAGGTCGTCAGGAAGATGACGATTTTTCAAAGTATGGATGTAACTCAAACTACGTAAGTAAGTAAGTAAGTAAGCGTGTTTGTCAAACGTCGTTTTATCACTGATTGTCGGCGTGAGAGGAAAACCGGAAGTGATGCAGGTCTTGGACGTTAATCATTTTGGTGACAACCTACTAGTGGTACTGATAAATTTTCAGGCGCAACTCTGGTAAGCGAGTTGTGTTGCTTTGGAAAACTTGGCCATCCATGAACCCAATTAAGAAAAGCACATCTAACATAATCTCTATATTACCACATCGGTAATGATGACCTCACCTTGGGTTGTCACATGTCCGACTACGGTACCGGAGTCCCACTCCACACTCCGATGAACACGGTGTCCAGGAAGACCAGTATCCCCACCGACCGTGCACTGGAGACTGGTTGCCCACGTACTCACACCGACCGCTCAAACATTGCTGTAGTCATAGCAGGTATGTTTGTATCACCAATATATGCACTGGTTGCAAGGATATGATGTACACTATGCAGCCTAGGCGTATAATGAAATATATATTCATTTGCAAAAGAATATTTAGGCACATTGGAACATATAGTAATATATATTCTAGGTTCTTTAAATATTAATGGCATTCGTTGATCATATTTTGTTGATCCTTGTTTGTTGTTTAACACCGACTTTAGCAATATTCCAGCTTTTCTAACGTCGGACTGTAAATAAATAATTTTGGTCTAAACAATCCAGTGATTGATGTTACGAGAAACTACACCGTCAGGGTATAATAACAAGAAATCCATCAACTACCAGGTCTGACAACACGAACAATACGTCATCTCTGACGACCAGCAAAAGGTGCTGTGGATCTACTTTCACTGGAATACCAACAAGGCCGTTGAACCTTGGGGTCAACAGAAGTCAAACATTCGACATTATCGACCCGTAATAGGTCCCAAGCACATCATGGTTATGATAAAGAGCTAGCCACGCCACGACGACATAGCTCATTATGGAAACAATCAGTCAATGGTTTTGCAACAAAACATTGCTGAATGTTACACAAAACAACAATCACACACTCACACATTACATAACCAGGATGTACCTTTTCCCTGCCGCAGGGCGTTCCCGGAAGTGGTGGTCCCCTCTTTGTCCGGCACAGATGGGGCCGGCGATAGTCGCCACACCAAAGCATGTTGCAAGAGTCAGAGTAAAACTGCAGAAAACCCACCAGGGATAAGGCAAGTGCCATATCCTCGACATACGGACATATAACAAGCACAAGTCAACAAAAAGAAAGAAAAGGGTAATCACAATAAAGAAACAATTTACCTAATTTCAATAAAGGCATCAATAAAATGCAGATTTAGAAACATTATCTTCAATTTTAAGATACAAACACTGGGTGTAAATAAACGATGCAAACGTTTTTTTATAACAAACAACAAAACAAACACATGGGGGATTGTTTATTGAGGATGTTTGTAATACAATCTCTGCACAATTAGAATGTTTAACAATGTTGAGGAAGGGCGCCATGCAACATTGCAAGAGGGAGCAGAAAAGGGATAAGATAAGAAAAGAGAAAAAGCTTTACACATTAAATACATTCATAATATGAAAGGAAAATCCAGTTTAGTCATAGCGTCGATTCTTAACCTTGCTTTGCATTTACAATGTAAGGGTGTATATTTTTCTTGTTTCAATAGTCATGCAGGGATAAAGCAGAAACAGTGAATGGAACACTTGCACCTCATTCAAAACGTGAGCAACTCGGTGACAAGGGAGAACTGGTAAAGAACATACCGAATTATATTCCTGAAGAAGAAAAGAAGACAGACATTGAGAAATACTGAGAGTACAGAAATACAACAGAGTGTTAGTCACAGCAAATACACACTTAAAATCTGCCACACCTTCAGTAGAACTGCTCTCCAAACATCAGGCTGCACTGCATAGTTAGGGAATAGTTAACACCCTGTTCAGAACCAATCAACTCTCAGTCTTCATCACTTCGCAACCAGAAAGGCAAAGACATTTCATTTATACATAGCGTAATGGTAGACGCGCTGTTGTGCGACATCCGCATTCGCATGAGGTGATGACTCATGTATTTAATTTGATATTCATATTCTTAATCTAAACAATGAATAATTATGAATTTTAACGTACATGTTAACGTATTGTCGCCTTACATTTTCAGGTCAACGTAAGGAACAAATTAAATATTTTTCCTTTCAACATACACAAAGATATTCCATGCAGGATCTCTTGGTTGAAGCTCAATACTGTATGATTTGCGTACCTGGCTAAAATGATGAAGACAGAGATTGATCAACCACCTCGCGTTAATATTTTGCCTCCGATAAGTAGTATCAAAGAGGCAAAGCTTTGTTTACCAGAATATTGACTAGTACCGGAGAAGCCACAAACAATGCTCTCTTATGCAGTCCAAGGTGACCCATATTGCAAAGACAATATGCACATGCTCAGTATGTTAGAGAAAAAGACGTTCAGAATCGTTAGAGTTTACCTTATTCATTTCAGTGACCGTTATTACAGATTGGCAAATCATACAGATGGTTCGACTTCGTCGATTGGATGTCGAGAGCAAACACTTTTTTTGCTTCCAAAGTTTGGGTTGATAATCAAATTGAACTTGACAAGCACCAATTACACTTAATAAAAGGCTGAGACTTTGCAAGTTTGTACATGACCTTAACGTTATCGCGATATGGGCGCAACATCAACACTGAAGGCAAGCGTTCTTTGGGACAGAGACTGACAAACAAGTCCAAATGGTAAAGGTTCATGTTATTGTCGCACAATCAGACACACAACAGGGGTCATTCACAGAGGGACATGATCTTAGAAGTATAACAAGGGTCACAAGAAGTGTTATAACTCACTCCGATGAACGCCAAGTGTTTTACTTACAGCTCGACAAATTGAAAACTGTTCTCCGAACTCCAGTATGCACTGTTCATTTAGCGACCAGTTCTTTCCTATTGTTGCAGGTATTTCTGGCAGACCTCCCAGTTCATAGGGATCATCATTTAGGCAGTAAAGAGAGCTGACAGAAAAAGCATAAGTAGATAGCATCATCAGCATCTAGTTAGGCAGGGGTAGATTAATGAATTCTCTTATAACCATGCCAGATTGATTTACGTTAGTGAAAATAGGTGTCTCCAAGCATGTACCGTTCATCTGTTCATTTACAAACGGATGTTGTAGATAGTTGACTTGCTACTGCTGATCTTAAATACATACGAGTGTTTTGAAGTCCTTATGACACATTCTTTGGGATCTTCTAGTACAGATTAGTTTTATTGTTGATCATATATGTATATTGTTATTCCCGTCATTTTACCAATAAATGAAACGCAAATAATCTCAATTTTGAAATGAGCGTCAAAATAATATACTGACACATACATAATCAACGTAAGTTAATTATTTTAACTCAAAACAATGCTGAGCTGTGGTGATTGGTGTAGTAATATCCACTGTCACTTGGTCAGTTGTGACTTGTCTTAATGCTTACTTAACCACCGACTTCATCCTCTCTTGGCTGCAGATTGACCACCAATAGTGGTTCAGCTTGGACTCCACAAGAGTCGCCATTATGGCTGTTCGGTACTCGCGCCCATGGCAACGGTTGCCATGGCCATCGTGGAATAAACCGAATCTAGAAGTAGTTGCAATGAAGTCATTTCACATCGAAACATGTTAGTCTTAGATCATAAGTACATGGTAATATATGGTTTATAGTTTGGTATTTCAGTGTCTAAATCATAACGAATTTAACTTAAAATCATCAGATAACATACAAAATGTATATAAAGTGTGTTTAGCCATTCATCGATAAAACATGATATCCTATTATGAAAATACCTAAACGTCGCAAGCTTCAAATTCCACAATAAACAGTCATATCTTCACTTAAAGGAGTATAGAAATTCTGAATACTGATGAAATATTTTATCAAGAAGTAGCTCATGCATGAATCGTAAATATCTCTACTCACACGTGTGCCATCTCATGAGCTATAATAAATGCCGAGGTAAATCCTTCATCCTTTATAGCAGCACAACTTCGTATTGGATTACACAGGCCGGTAATAGGAGCGTAACCTGAAACAGGAGTAAAACATCATCGTCATTGAGATAACGCCATACCGGTTTTAGCAATAAGCATATTGATTATATTTACAGACATTCCTTGATCTAAACCTGATTAAATAACTATGAATATCATGTATAAAACATGAGCAGATAATACAGAGGGCCCACAAAATTTTTGTAAGCATCCGTGAAAAAAACCGTCACGGTTATCTTACGGTGGAACCTCTTATTTTGGAATTCTGACTTCTGGTTCGTGTAAACCCAGATGTTCTTCATGATCAACTACATAGATCGATTACACACCGAAACATATGTCCCAATAGAATGATCTATAACTTTTATCTAAAGATGAAAATAAAAGAAACACTAAACTATTTAATCCAAGGGTTGTATTATTGAATAAATAATAAAAATTAATTTGTCAGGAAATAAAAACGTTGGATTGGGTCTGAAAAGTGAGCTTATTACGCTGATCTTTTGCGATAGAACCCTTGAGATGTTTATGCTGAGCTATTGAAGCTGAACCCGCGGGAGATGTTTATGATGAGCTATTAAAGCTGAACACGTGCAAGATGCATATGCTGAGCTATTTAAGCTGAACACGTGGAAGATGCATATGCTGAGCTATTTAAGCTGAACACGTGAGAGATGCTGAACACGCAGGAGATGCTTATGCTGAGCTACTGAAGTTTAACACGTGGAAGATGTTAATGCCTAGCTTTTGAATCTGAACCAATATAGAGATGGGTGATTTCGAGTCAAAGGCCAGTAAAATGATTACATCAAGCTACAAAAATGAACAAGTGAGTCGACTGCGTGTTCCTGAACAGTTACATATCTGTCAGTTCAGTTTGGAGTTTACCTGCAGCTTACACTCTTGTTACTTACATTAAGAGTACGCAACTCAAGCTCTAAGAACATAGGCACGTCAAAGGATGAGAAGTTTATTTAAGAGTGTTTTCCTTCCTCTACAAAACCAAACATTAGCATCTGTCCGTCATTATTTCATGCATGTACGCAGAGCGCACCTCAATATGTTGTGGCTGGAGATACCATTGTCGATGTGAACCAGTACATGTGAAACCATGCACAACTAGGTCTGAAATCTACTTGTTTTGACGATGCATGATGAACGTAATGTACGTATAAACATAACGTGTAAATGGCAGCAACTATACTTACATTTGGTAGACTCTAAACAAACCTCGATATCGGTGACACATAAGCTGACTTTTTTTTGTATCGGTCATATAATTCTTTAGTGGTATTTAACACTTGGATATGATGCAACGGGTTTTCAGTGTTAATTGCCAAGTAACATTCTGCAATACATTTGGTTAATATTTTGGGAAAGGTGAACCGAGAAATCTAACAGATTACTGATGATTCTATGATGTTATGTAACAAACTACTTGTTCGGCCAGGTTACTGCTTGTTTTCCTTGGCTTTATTGCAACATTAATTAAGTATTATTTGTTTTGTTTTTTAACCGACATTCCAGTGATTTGTAATATGAGCATAGATCTACGCTATTAGGATACGGTGACATGCTACAGCCAAGTCAGCGAGTCTACCATCAATCCCGTTCGTCGCCTCTTACGACAAGCAGGGGCGGTCGGGTAGCCTGGTGGTTAAAGCGTTCGCTCGTCACGCTGAAGACCCGGGTTCGATTCCCGACATGGGTACAATGTGTGAAGCCCATTTCTGGTGTTCCCCTGCCGTGATATTGCTGGAATATTGCTAAAAGCGGCGTAAAACCATACTCACTCACTTACGACAAGCATGGGTTGCTGAAGACCCAATTCTAACCCAAATCTTCAAGGGGGTATAATCATTTACAATTATTAATACATACCGCATAATTCCAAATAAACGTGTTAACGTTTGCACATCAGATAGTATACAGTATTTAGTGGTATGAGGAAACTTCAAAGCAGTATGTTTTAATTTATTGCAGCCATTATTAATTTAAAAACATTAGAATTCGAATTTCTTCAGTGAAGTTATGAACACATGTGACCTCATATGCAAAAGTACTTCATTGTAAACACAGATTTCACAGATACCTTTTCAACATTTGAAATCAATATACATGACAGGCAATCAAACACGTGCCCTCATGGGGATTCCGATTTAGAATAGGTACCCAGCAACCTGTGCTGGTCGTCAGAGAAGACCAAATGGATCGGGTGGTCAGGCTCGGTAACTTGGTTGATAGCGTGTCATCGTACCCTGATGAGTGAATCATCGCTCACAATATCGATTACATGAATGCCTGATAAAGACTCGATTACGTACAGGCCGTCGTCATCTAGCAGGAACATTTCTGAGTGCAGCGTTAAACAAACAACTAAACAAACGGGCAGGTCAGAATAACCTGACACAAGATTTCCACCTGATGATAAAAGTATTGCATTAATTACCTCTGAGACAGAAAGGTCTGCGCGTGCAATGTACATATTTGGCTGGGTCTCATCTGGGTCTTCCGACAAGTTACCATCCATTTAAAAGGAAATTAACAAGAGGAGAAGCTATTTTACATCTCAAGCTTACAGAAAAAATACTCGAAAAATATTTCTTAAATGTAATTCGATATCAAAGTTTTTACATCCGGACACTTCAGTGGTATAATAATGCTCCATCAGAAAAAGTCATATTGACACACAAAATGCGTGGCAGAAGGGAAATAAAATTTACTTACAAACTAAACCTGTACATGATATATGTTAGATTAACAGTAAAGAGATATGTATATGTAAGAGAATGATATAAATGCCCGGAGAGAAATTATTAACTGTGTCCCTACTATCCACTGATGCGGTGTACATTCACAAATGCACACATTGAGTCAGACAGTGAATGGTGTCGGCAACAGTACAACTGCATTGCGACTGTCTGTAATTGAGTGTGCGTATAAGCCCAGTGGATGCAGGTATTAAACCTTTATCGCTTTGGTTCGTTCAACGACCCCCTTGATCCTGACAACCCAAGGATCAGATCCTGGTACAGCCTGGGACCGCAACTCTGAATTACACCGGCTTAGACAACTGGGCCATTATGTAATCAAGTATGGACCAGAGAAACCAAATTGGAGATCGACACTGGTAACACCGATCTCCGTCATTAGTCCCAGGATGTCTCTAAATACCATCACATTCAGCATCAATTGTGACCATCTGACCACCTGGCTCTAATGAAATGAATGAGATACTGGTTACCTACCCTTCCTCAGAACCACCAAGGATGCACACAAACCTAACAAGCCAAAGACCCAATATGGGGACAATGGACGCCTGACATTCGCGGTGTTCTCCGACATTACATAAGCTGCCAATAATGCTAAAAGCGGCGTAAAATCATATACATTTCACACACACAAACCGAACAGATAAAATATTGCTGATCTGGGCAAAACAAATCTACAAACTGGTTTAGGCATAACAACGTTTCTGCTTTCTTACTTGACACCTCACAAGATTTTATCTTTAATACGTCAACAGTTCCGTTTGTGTATATAGACGTTTGAAATAACTATGTTTTGCTGTAATAAGCCAACTTACATCAGTGAGTCAATAATGTGTGTTCTTGCAAGTGACGGGTTTGTTCTTGTAAGTGGCTTCCGTGTCATCATTATGATTTCAAATGAGGATAACAACCCCTTTTAAGAACTACTAAGCTACTTTACGATCATACAATGATCATGTGTACCTACTGGTCCCCATGCTTACCGAAACGTATGATATAAGACGCAGTCACACGTACGTGCCTGATGATCAAGACACACGGCTCAGGATCTAGAGACACGTTCGTGTACCTCAATGTGGAAGTGTGGAGGAGAAAAGTCCGTGTTTAGATAAATTCTAGCTTTTGTTATTCTGTCAGCTGAGAAAACTGTCAGGAGGGTTAATACCTTTTGGGGACATCAGCAGAACACGAATTCATGATGTGTTTCATCTGACAATTAACTTTTCAGGTAAAAATCAATGCTATATTTTTGTGTAAGAAAAATATTAATTACAACACGATGATGTTAAGAGAGTCAATCATGACTTCACGCATTCGGCTAAACCAGCAGTACACTATAAATGAGCATGGTGTTCCCTACCGTAACACGGAACAGTTTCATGCCGCATCTTTGTCTCGCAACATGTAACCTACGGATGCCAGATCATCTCAAACATCACAAATGATACACCATCTGAATGTTAGTCATCTGAATGCTGCGACACTATAACCGACTCTGTCGCCTATGATTATACCACTATGTGTCATCCGAGGCGGGCACCTGCTGTGTCGGTATTTATGATGACGGTCCATCTAGTGACCCACCGGGATGCCAATGATACAGCGTTCGGAATAGTGATGCTCTTTCAGTATTCTGTGTGATAAAAGTATGTCTCACGTGCTGTTTATGATTACCTTACTTTTTCTGTACCTAGACTGACGGAATGTGATCCTACTTTATATTTTGTTTGATATCATGGTGAGAAAATGATCAACAATGTGTTCACAATGTGGCACGGGCACATCTATCTTTTAACAATACCAAAAGTCCACAATGTCCACAATCATATAGGTGTATTTCACAACAAACGCCTATAGCTTACCAAAAAGGCATCAAGCACACAAGTACATCAGAAAACATTGCAGTAACGAAAATACCCTTCTTAGACAAAGACGCTAATTGGTAATCATACATTATTCCTTTACAAACAAGGGCAGGAGAATTCAGGTGAAGTCAAGCAGGGAACGTCAAAATATGTCCATGTGATACCCTTTCCCCTGTACGACATATCGGGCTGATGTGAAACGACCAGTGGTCCTGAAATATTTAATTCCAAATTATCCCCTTATTTCATTGCTCAGTGCATTCGCACCATGAAAGATTCTGCCTCAGAGCAAATCGCTGATGTAGGTATGGCAAAGGTGGCCTCGGGTTGTCTAAGTAAGTGCCCTGGATAAGATTTCAAAAGGCCTTGACAGGATTTATAACCTTCAGTGGACGACAAATTGGTAAATTAATCACAAATACTTTAGCGTCAAAAGTACATTCGTACTGACATTGCTGACTAAGTCGGTTAGATGCGAGTCATCGTCATGTGGAGAACTTTATCTTTGTTATGTACTAATCTTAATTTAAGAGATTCTTTGATGGACGTTATTTACTTTTACAAACTACGACGCAAAAGAAAATATACACTTGAAAATTGGATTTGACCCCAACATGAACATCTTATTAAGAAATACACTAGGCTTAAAACAGTCGACTTAAAACTGCAAACTTAAATCCAAAACTTAACTGTGATAGCTGTGTCAAATACATCACCATCGTATTACCACGTCTTGTCGGTTTCATCTTAGCCACCATCTAACATGGAAGATGTTCTTTTGCCCGGCAATTTAGTCCGCACGTTGATTTAACTGCTCCCAAAACATTTAAATAAAGAGTGAATATTTTTCCATATATAAGCCCCTTTGCGTAATCCAAAGGAATGTCATGTTATATTCTTACAGGTTGTTCAACAATAACATCAGACACAGAATTTACATGAACCCCCATGACGTTGCAATTAATTTTACATAATGCAGTTTGGACAACCATACCTCCTGCTGAAAACTCGTTTCACCTGAGATTCGTTCCTTTGTTATCCGAGAAAGCTGAAACCCGCTGTTATAATAAGGACAGAAGGATCATCATCGTTTAATAAATATTTCAAGAATAAAGCCTCAGACGTGTAGCCATCTCGTCAAAGTCTTGGTTGGATTATCACCAAGTATGCAATATCCCATTATGTCCTTTTTGAATACCGCAAAATACAGATGTGTCAAATATGCTAATAGAGTTAGGCTTAAGTTAGGAGTTTTTAATTTCTTTGACCCAGTGCCAGTAAATCAGTTGCTGAACTGCATTTGATTGTAGTCAGCTAACTCTGAGTACATGAGTAAAGGACGAGATACGTAAATGACAGAGAAAGCATATATTTTTATCTGCAAATACGAAGTATGACTCTGGTCCTTTTTGGTCCCAGGCAAACTTTGAAATTATGTCAGGAAATTAAGATCGGAAATGTAATGTTCAGATGACTGACAACTAGTCTTTCGTTCTATCCTTGCACTGGTCGGACATACTCACGTGAAAAGTAAACTATAATCAGTGGAAGCTGTTTGTATTGGAAGTAGGTGACCCAAAAGGATGTTTTTACACATGTCCAAGTGTCTGTCAATTGCATAGATAATTATGCCCGTGTTAACATATAACAAAAACTCCTCCTGAAATCTTCTTAAATCAAACTGACAAACTGCATCCGTTTCTCCACATTTTATATGGTTTAATATTCTCAGTCATATTCATGAACCTAGATGATAATTTCATATCCATTTTAAAATGTTCTTATATATGTTTTACACGACATGTTAGGGAGGCAGCTGGTACATTGTACATTAAATAATACACCCAACGGTAAATATTCATATTAATTGCTGAGGGTTCTTTAAACGTTACACATATTTCCAAGATCTATAAAATTTTCGGCCAACACCTCGCGTCACCAGCTCTCGGCCAACATCTGTACCTACCTGCTGGGCCGATGTCTTCTCTGGTCAGTAAGACTGCAATGTCGTGGGTCTGAGGATCTGAAGGTTTATGCAGGTACATTGCCCACTCACAGAAATTCCGGACCGTTTGATAAGCATTCCGTGTAACTGTCACTCTATCGGCCTGGGGGAAAATGAATAGTTGCAGTTAATAACCAGTTAATATCCATTTGTAATACACAACATTACAAAGTACTCATGACTTGTTTAGCCGGAAAGTTATTAATCCGACCTATAGTAAACTACGGTTATAACGAACTCAAAGAGACCACTAAATTTTAGTTCGTTATAACCGTACATGTAGTTCGTTATAAGCATATATACAGCATAACTACAGCACATAGTCGGAACCAAAAAAGTAAGTTCGCTATATCCGTCAGTTCGTTATAAGCGTGTTCGTTATAACCGTAGTTTACAGTATTTCACAGTCATCATTCAGATTAAGGGGGTTTCACTATATTACGCGCTTTGACTTGGGCTAGAAGAGGTACACACACACACACACACACACTAACACTAACACTAACACACACACTAACACTAACACTAACACAGACACAAACCTACAAACCACACTCAAAACACACACTCACAGAAAGAGGCGCACACACACACAGACACACACTCAAGAGAGGCACACAATCACACACACATACATACCAAAAACACACACGATGAATATTCATAGATCTAGACGTCCTAGCGCATACGTTTTAAGGAATATGACCCATAGATGTATAATACAAAATCCATACAAGTGTCTACATGCATACAGAATGGTAGGATTAGAGTGTATAGGGCCCGTAAAAAATATAAAGCTGATAGATATTTTCCATAAATAATCAATTGCACTGCTGCGTTATGCTATATGACTGAGCCTTACTTTTTATTCGAGGCGATAAGGTTCACTAGACGAGGCTACGCACAAATATATGCCAGTGCAGGTTTTGTGCAAACTAATTTAAAGCTAAATTGAATATGTTGTACACATGCCTAAAAAGCTACCTTGTTATCTGGTAAAAGGACCGAAAAGGGTCATTCTATTCAAAATATCGCGGTGCAATTTACTCCATGCTTGAAAGCGTGTCAGTAATAGTTGATTTCCATAACTTTAATTTGCCTTGCCAAAGATGGAAATACATAATGATGAGACTAATCATATAGTGAGATAGGCAAATTACCATGGTATATATATATAGTTACCATGATTGGCGTTACACGTTAAGACGGACAACTGTAGTTGGAAAGGCTATCTCGTTATGTGACAAATGATAGCTTAAAGACCTAATTAGCGAGATAGCGTCTAGTCGTGATATGATGACTTACACTTACAAGTGTGTCTGTTACAGCAGGTCAACAAGTCTAATTCAATTTCGAGTCACTGACACATAAATCTTTTTATACATGTAGTTTCAGCATAAGTCTGAATGAAGAATTCACTGCTAAAAACGGGTAATAGAAAGCATAGCAAACCAATTGTGGCTCGAATTATCATCATCATTATTTCTTATCTCTTTGTATCTTGTCCAAATGGTTTGGGCATAACATATGTATCGAAACTTATAAGTGTTTCTTTATATTATTTTGAACAAAATAACAAACCAAATTTGCCCGATGGTACAATTATTAGAAAATAACTCTTGTTTTTGGCTGGCGTGATTGTCTCGGGCTAATTGAACAAACATATTTGAATACATTGGGGCCGTTACAGGATAAACTATATACGCTTCAACTTATACACTACTAAATAACACATAAATGTATGTATCTTGACCTAAGACGAATCTGTTAATTTTCTTATAGCGTTACACAATATGACTCCTTAACACTGTGTTAGCACACTTGCAGTGAACTGCAAATTAACAGTGAAGTACACAAGTATGTACATAAAATCTTGGATAAGAATGTTTTTGCGTTATGTGCTGAGTAGTGTCGACAAACCACATGTGACTGGCATTACACTCAATTACAGTGCAATGACGAGACAAGTAACCTAAGCCAAACTCGGACATAAAAACACAAAGTGTCAACAGCCTAGGACATGTCCAGAGTTTTACCAAACATAGCTTGAAGGCGTGTAGCTGCATAACGTGTGCAGGGCCAAATCCGCCCATGCAGTGGTATTCTTGCCAATTGATCATGTTATATCTGTAATTTGATTAGTCACATTTTCTATTATCTTACGTTACACATTGCGAGACTGGTACAGTCAGTTCTGCAGTAAACTAATACTTTGGTACATTGACCAGTACTTCATTATAGTCATGTGTGTGAGTGAATGACGTTTCACTTAACGTCAGCATTATCAATGTAACGTTGTATGGTGTACCTGCACGTCCAGAGTTGGCGTCAAGTGCCATAAATACTTAACTACGCCGAAAGTGGATGATGCCAAAGTAACATTCTCAGTTTGGCTTCAACTGTTTACAAATGAAGGCAGAGGTGCAGCACAATACATTAAAGGCCACTCGCTTATCAAACCGAAACCTATTCAATTCACCATTCTTGGTGTCCCCGGCATGGAAGTAGTTAAATACACACGCGGAGTGATACCTCATTCACTCTGTCGTTGCGGTCAACCAAATCATGTCATGTAAAGTGTACCTCAAGCTGTTGTGTGAGTGAGTGAAACCCACGAGCACGGGTATGGTGCTGACAAACCTAGAAACAATCGGGACGAATCGGGATTCGAACCCACAGTCATATGTTTCTTGAGGGACCCAAGGCGAATTGTGGCGCCTCAGACAACTGGGCTGTTATGAACGACTTTTATGTTCGCGAACTGCAAAAAACAGGACATTGAATCGCACAATAGAGTCTGCTTTTCGTAGAGATTTCTTACTGTAAAGGCAAGTGTTTTGCCACTTTCATTTAGTTGGTGCCGACTTTTTTAGACACGACGATGATATTAGAATGATTATGAAGTTGTCATCAGGAAGAAATAGTTCGAAGAAAATATCAAGGATAATGATAAAAACATGGATCATCCATCACTTACTGTTCTGTCATTGAGTAAGTTCAACCTAACTAGAGACACGCGTATATCCACATCGAGACTGGAATGTTGATAGATTGAGTTTACCTGCAAGTGAAAGAGGACATGCTTAATTGTAAATAGCAGACAATTTGTCAATGTTCAGATATTATAATTTGATCATTATTGGTCAGTTTAGAATCTTAACCATGGTGTGAAATATTATTTTCAACTGTAGTGTTTTCATTTTTTAGTTTACATTTTCTTATGTCTTACGTTGTACATGTATTGTACTCAAGATGTCATTTTGAATTAACACATCTTAAAGGGAATCATTTAATTCAATTACATAAGACAAAGTATAACCCCGCACATGTATGTTTCACAAATCAACAGTGAACTGTCTTGGGACGATGTTAAAAACGTAGATCCCTGTATATATGAATATTAAATATATGTCCTTATGGATGTACAAATGTATATTGTCAACAAAATATTGTACCTATAACCACGTTCCAGAACCAAAGGGAACGCACTGTCTGGCTCCAAAAGAGAATGAATAAAGCAACTCACTATATTCATTAAAGTCATGATATAGGCCTTGACCTTCGTCCTTCCTACGACTTGGACGGTAGATGGCGCCACTGCCATAAAGACTTCCAGGTACTTCGGCCTCCGCCTCGCCGCTCTTCTCTTCCTCCAGTGGGCGTCCATCTGACCGTCATCAGAATCTGAAACACATTTTCTGTTTGTCATATATCTTTTGTATTCATATATCTAGACACATCAGAGCTATCGCATACGTATTGGGTACAGGTTGCCGGTATATACCATGCTGATTATAAAATACCTTTGTTTATCTTCGTCAGTCCGATCAGAACCACGAATAAAGTCAATCTAATTGACATTTATATGTACAAACGTTATTTCGGGTTTTTTTTCTAGATCTCCTCGAACATGAATCGAGGAAATTGGAGATTCACACATAATAATATTATCAACATGTTAACTTGATTGTGTCCGACTTCAGACTAGTGCGTGAGTTGCGTTTAACACCGCTTTTAACAGTATTCCAGTTATATCACGACGTGTCGGCTTAATGTGGGAGGAAAGCCCGAAGTGATGCAGGTGTCAGACGTTTACCACTTCGGTGAAACCCACGAGCACGGGTATGGTGCTGACAAACCTAGAAATATAATCGGGGTAAACCGGGATTCGAACCCACAACCATAGGTTTCTGGCGTGCACAAGGGATGCAACTCTGCACAGCGAATAGCAGCGCCTTAGACGACTGGGCCACCCGTGCCCCCGACTTCAGACTAATACACATTAAATCAGTTTGTTAATGATCATGCGTAAATTCTTCAGGATAACTGAAACTGTTATCCTTATCGGTTAATGACAGGGGCTGCAAATACATTAGTCTTTAAAATAGAGTACGTGTATAAATTATTGCATTTCCTTCGGATAGAACTTATCATAACTGGCAACAGAACATTTGCATTACATGTATGATTATGGAAAGTTTTTTTTCGCAATATAAATGTTAGCGAAATAAAAAAACGAGTCACATGTCATGTTTATCCTTTTCATTAATATATTTTAATAAATCAATATTTGCGTTTCATTAAGTGTTTCATAACAACATGTAGTGTGTCGTACAGAGACACTGTCAATCAGTTGTCCGCGAGTTTCCATATCATTCATTAGTACCAAAGTACTGCCTGAAAGGCCTCCCATCTGAATAACTGACTGACTGACTGAGTATGGTTTAACGTCGCTTTATATTCAATATCACGCAATATCACGGCGGGGGACACCAGAAATGGGCTTCACACATTGTACCCATGTCGGGAATCGAACCCGGGTCTTCGGCGTGACGAGCGAACGCTTCAACCGCTAGGCTACCCGACCGCCCCCCATCTGAATAACGAAACCCAACCGTGTTTACAAGGTAAAATACCACATCTTTCCATTACTGGGTATATAATTAACACATTTACAGTCAACGTCAAACTAAAGATTTCGAAAACTGAAAACAATATACATTCCGTTGAGATGGATATTTGTTGTGATCGAGACTGTCCTTCCTAATCAGGCGTACCTCCACATAATTAGACACATCACCCAAAAAAGTATATCTTTAACACTTGTTTTCAAAACATATCTATCTCGTCTACTTCAAGGAAATTTGAGTATTGGCTAAACATCGTATGGGTGATAGTGTTATTGGAAGTGAACCACTTATGAACAACCTTGAGGGTCCTTTGATAACACCGTGGTGTACAATCCGTCAGTGTCTGACACCAGGCTTTACATACGACCTGTATTATAGATACACCGAAGGTTCTCATTATGGTAATTAACTTGGAACTTCATCTAACTACACAAGAAGAGCCACCACTACGCCGGTCTACATTAAGGTATCCTACAAAAGAAGCATCTTACAACGCCACATCCTGATCTCGTTATCCTCGGTGAGGCTCTAAAGCCAAGATGATTCGCAAGATTAGGTTCAGTGTACCATGGGGTACATTTACAGTTGATAATCCCCTCTCAGCTTTGTATCATGACCGGGACCTATATGTTATGTCGAATCAGATTTTGGGGGATCTATGTGTCCTCAATTCAAATAGCTATACCAATTGGGCATCGGTCATGGTCATCTAAGACCTGCGTGGCGCTTAGAGACGCTTTTACACTGTGACTCAACCATAAACGACACTCATAAGGAAGTACTACACACTTTGAAAACGCATATTCGAATTTTTGTAATATTTCACAAAAATGGCAACAAACCTTTTATTACGTTGTTCCAAGAATCTCACTTACCTTTAGGTGCCCATTGGTGAGTACCACTGGCCGGCTCCCTATCTTCACACGTGTAAACCACGTGAGCCTGCATGGAGGAGTCACTCTGAGGGTTTGCTGCTGGTTCGATAAACAGGATCTCCTCGTCCGTCTGTATGTAACCAGCCTGCAGGAATAAGATAGTTTGTTGTGAAAAGGTGGTCGTATTGACATGATACTACCATTCAACACACAAGTGAGGTGAGGCAAAACGGGTTTAAACGGCGCGTTCAAGATTACTGAGTGGTGTGTGTGTGTGTGTGTGTGTGTGTGTGTGTGTGTGTGTGTGTGTGTGTGTGTGTGTGTGTGTGTGTGTGTGTGTGTGTGTGTGTGTGTGTGTGTGTGTGTGTGTGTGTGTGTGTGTATGTGTGTGGGTGTGGGTGTGGGTGTGACTAATGCCGGCCCACCGAGATACCATATCGCAGTTTAACATGAATAGCTCACTCAGTTTGCGGACTCCAAGGCGACCAGTGCTTGTTTAATCCTCTTAAAGCCGAGTGCCAAGGCGGGAAACAAACAGTTCAATCTTTTAACGTATTTATAAAAGAGGCGGCGGGGGATCGAACTCCGGACCGTCCGCTCTCCTGACGGACGCTATCCACTATCAACTTGACCACGGAGGAAAGCGAGGACAAAACGAAATAAGTAATGGTAATATGAATAAGTTTGCATTCATCGTAACCTTTTCTTTGTTTCTATTTCATGTTGATATCCCACACACGGAAACGATTATCAACTTAAAGGGAAATATATCACCGCAAGTACGCTTTAATTCCGGTTTGAAGATTAGCGGCTTCATTCAGTTTTTGATAACAATACCAACACGCTTCCGTCTCACATTTTGACACATTTCAATGATTACCGCTAAACGCTCAGATCGTTGCACAAATAATTATTTATAAAACATGTTTTTCTGTGTATAAAACATTTATCAGTGATAAAAGGTGCCTGTCGTCGGTTTAACCGACGTAGTGAAGAACATTATGCTCACGTGCCCTAAGGTTAGTCTTTGACAAAACCCGTGGACGTTCTTTACAGGACACCAGTAAACTCGCCAAAAAGGATATAAACATGATAGGTCACAACATTTGTAATGAAATGTAAAGACATCTTATGGTGACGAGACAATATTTAACACTGCAACAAACCGTAATAACGAAATTGTCAAAAGAACCCAGCGGAAGAGTTCTTTCTTAAATTATTTGACAAGACGTTGTGAATACATGTTAGTCTCATGTATAAGTGTACAAGCGCAGACGTGTGAAGGGGGCTATGGTCCATGATCTGGTGTACATTGTCCGAGATATCTGCAATTAGTGACCTGTTACAAACTGAGCCAGCGTCTGTGAGTCTGTTAGACTGATATAAGCATCCTAAATGTGCATTTAAAGAGAAACAAAAGTGAGTATCAATGACGTGAATCAGAGCGACTTCCAATCAGCTCGACTCTCGTCTCCTTTGATGATTCTATCTAAATTGACCTATCAGGAGATTTTGTTGTTGCAAAAGCATATTTTTAAGCATCTGTGTGTACTGTGGGTCACAGAACTGAATACAAAACATCTTGGCAAATTATTCATATCGTCTTACCAAATATCCAAATATTCTTTTCGAGAGTAGGCAGTATCACTTCAAGTTGTCCCTTGCTAACACAGTACAACCCTTACATTTATGTGCAGAAATATATGGAGGCAGGGAGTCACATGAACAACTTGTCAATTTGTCACTGTCCTGATTGAAACAGGGGCGGTCGGGTAGCCTAGTGGTTAAAGCGTTCGCTCGTCACGCCGAAGACCCGGGTTCGATTCCCGACATGGGTACAATGTGTGAAACCCATTTCTGGTGTCCCCCGCCGTGATATTGCTGGAATATTGCTAAAAGCGGCGTAAAACCAAACTCACTCACTCACTGATTGAAACAACTTTGTCTCATCGTGTGCAGCATCTGGTGCATGTGCATGCATGTACATATCTGGTAGCAGTGGTGAATGTGAAGTCTAACTGATAAAAGCGATGACAGATTATACATTTGTGGTCCAACATTTTATCATATCCACCTCAAATGCCAAAAGGCAAATTGTCAACCACTGTATAAAAACCAAGAACATTATCTGCAAAACGCATTTGCAGTTGTGTAAAACGTTCTAGATCAGAACAAGCAAAATGGATCGTGGTCATGTATATTACGATATTATCAAAGAACCGTTTTAAAGGAGTACCGCATGTTTTTAACAATTCATTCCTAACTCCAAAAAACTGAAATATGAAGGTTTCAAATAGCCAACCGGATCTCCTGACATCCAATCCGTTCTCGTCTTCTAACAAAGTGGCTCCCACCCATAGCAAGGACTTCAACGACTGTTTTTATGATAGCGACAAATGAACAATGTAAGAAAATATTCACGACCTCAAGGCGGCGTATCACCAAAATTGTAAACGGATAAAAAAGCAACAAGACGTTATTTGACGTCAAAAGATTACGCATTATCGTTATGTCAAACAAACTGAAGCCGGGGTGTCAAATTGTAACGGTGGGTATTGGGGTGAAGCGGGTGAGGCCTGTGGTAGTATGACAGCTTGCTGGCTGCAGATAACGCCTGCCTTTAACGTATTTCTAAGATGGTGGTGGATTGATGGCGCGGATTTCTAAAAGGTTGCGGTGTAATTGTCAGTCAAATATTTTATTATGCGGACCAATTCTGAAGAGATTTGGGTCGAGACGGTCCGACATGATTACTGAATAGCTGATTATGTAGAAACTAATCATAAACTGCAAATGCGTTTACATTGGACAGTTTGTCATTTCAGTTGATCTATGCATTGGAGCGTGAATCCTTTTCCTTCGATCGCATAGAATTTTTGGGTGTGTGTGTATATGTTGGAGGCGGATTCGGGTGGCGGGGGTTGTGTGGTGATGAACGAAAGCCAGACGTCTCTTTAGCGAACAGACCTGCCCTATATGTACTTGACTTACATGGTGTGAGAACAACACATGGCAGATACATGTTCATATCGGTTACAAGTCAAACATGTCTGTGAAATGTCGCTGTAGAGGATTCTTGTAATGTAAATACAGCAGCGTTCAGAAACAAAAACAGGATCTCGAAAACACATAGCTTTAGTAACCTCATTAACATGCACATGGAAAGAACATGTACTGAAAGGCAAATGTAACTGTTCATATCAGTTAATTGATAACCCAAATGCACAATAAATACGATTCGTGAAGAGGCTATATGGCTTTACCGATTGTTCAATCTCCGAGTAACAAACGACAGAGGAAGACAGACCAATGTGGCTTGAAGCTTTTATTGCGTTTTCACAACTCGCAACTCAATATTTATGTCTCCTATAAACTGCTGTACATATGTATTGGGGAAGAAAAATAACAAGACATTCCAGTAAATGTCTGTAAAGAACACAACCTTCTAAGCAACTCTTGAGAGTCAATATGGTTCATCCCCAACCCAGTTAAACACTATATACATTAGATCCTCAAGGAAAAAGTAGGGTTGCTTCTTTATATGCTCATAATGCTTATACTGGATAATGGTAATGCTTAAGGTTCGGAATAGTATGGTACATGGGTACCTCAAAGGTCGTGATGACCCCTACAACCCCATCTGGAACTTGAGATCTGAGTGAACACCATCTGCTGGTTGTGAGGAAGGACTCAGTCCCACACCTTCAGAACTGCCTTCACGCTCAAAGCAGATACCACTGAAGGTGGGTGCATTCAGTGTCCTGCTGAAGACCCTCGAAATAGATTTCCCTAAGCTACAGTGACTCATATTCCTTTTGCGTGTTAGCAGTTGAGGATGGATATCATATAATAATCTGTTATAAAAATACAATTACAGTTACCACTGTCTTTAAAGTAACCATTTTTTAAAGAACAAAGGCAGGTGTTTATTTTTTTAAAATGAAGCTGAAGATTTATTTAGATCTCATGAAATGCATTAAAATGGCCCCAAACCTATTGTTTGGCTAATATTTAGTTTACTTCGGTTTGGCCTAAGTTATCCTTTATCCATCGTTTAGCTTGTTGCTTATAAATATAGAACATCAACAACAGGGAATAACCATTCTCGATTATCCGACGAAACATGTGGCGTAAAGGGCGGTGAAACCTAATAATGTGCTAACTCTCCAATTAAGATGGACCTTTTCATGATCGCCATTAACTGAAAACCTACATTAATTTGTCACGACGTTCCATATTCACTGAACGTAAACCAAGCGTGCCCGTCCTACATGTAATGTTAAAAAGATTATCCATACGAATAATGTGCCAAACGGAGACATGAGATTAACTTATTACAAAAATACCCCTCATTAAACATGTACTTGAGAATTTCGAATTGTCTCTTTTGAAAGGTTAGGCTGAGGTGAGACTTCATTGGGCTGGTTCCCGTGTTATAGAGTGTACATAAACACAAGCTTGAGTCTGGTTCTGCATCTCGTTTGCTGTTTCAGCATTTGGTAAAATTTACGTTTCGGACAATCAGCAATCAGCAACACACAATGTCACGGGACTAGGTAAACGGCCGCGGGAGAGTATTGTCCTTGCAAATGTACGTTCATACTGAAACACTTGTACGCAAACCATATTTAAGGGATAGTTTTTAACGAAGGTTCATTTATGAAAGGTAAATGATGATTACATGAAAAAGTCTAAAGTCTGTTGACATACAAGAGTCGTCTACATCTACATCTATGTGTGAAACTCCTCGTACGGAATTCTAAATTGCTATTAATTACTGGTAAATATAGGATATCCACTTTTAAACAATTTCAGTTATCTCACCGATGAAAGTTGATATAACACAGTTTGGAGTTATTTAAGATATATCAACATGAATCCTAATGCATGGGCATATTGCTGTACATTTCAGAGATAGGGAACGTCAAAGCAAGACTCTTTACCCATTACCAACATAACACGCATTCATTTGAATCGATTTTGCATGAACGTGTCCGTTCCCTCAAAACTTAAAAGAAGACTATGAGAAGTGACTATACGGATGTTTTTTATATCATTCTCAAAGATTCAAAGGATGCTTGATATTTCTGCAATCTCAAACACGAACCAAGTTCAATTCTGTCAAGGCATTTTGATTTTTCAACTTTGTACACCACTATGACACAGGGCAAACTTAAAAGGAAAACCTCATTCCCTTATCCATGGTGTGGTCATCACAAAATGTGACCATATATATATTTACGTTACATCTCTATCGTCAAAGGTTCAGGACACTTTTTCAGATATGAAAGCAAATGTCATCTGAAGTTTACTCAGAAAACAATATGTGAAATTATGGGCTTCCACATTTACGTGACATATAGACAAGAAGTAGGCATCCCCATGGGCACCATATGTGCTCCCCTCCTTGCTGATCTGTCTCTTTGGGCATACGAGTCGAATATTCTGCTCGGATTGGCAAATTCAACAAACGGTAATTTGGCCAAGGAATTCAACTTAATCTTCGGGTAAATCGCTGATCTGCTATCGTTCAATAATGGTCAAATGGCAAATTCCCTTTGGTATCTACATTTCACAACTTTCCAGGTACGATTGGACATATATTTTGCTCTGAAGATTTCAAGACCGTCATACGACTCTTGCTTGAAAGTCGTTTGATCCAGGTTACATCCATACAATGCCTTCCTAAAACGGTTTATGGCAGAAACGTGGAGGACATTTTAAAGTTTGAGGCATCATTGACAAATTTTTGTCCGAATCAATTCGCATCTGTTCCCCTGGTTTTTTCAGGTGAACCTGGCCCGACTAGCCTTTGCGTGTGTTTGTAACGGGTCCACCGATGGGGCAACTAAAAACGAATAAGGCCCAGAGACAAACATCTTCAATTTAACTGTCAACATATCTGAATGTTAAAAGCTGATTGTTACCCTTGTGACTAGTTGTGAGGCTATCCCCTCCACTGAAATTCATTCAACCTACTCACACATAACCTTCGTAGTCTGATGTAATCGTTTTGGAATGTACATATTCAAAATGAAACTATATAAAGAAATCACACTATTACGTCACATTATCTCATCCTGCTGTCCGTGTCAGGTCCTTATGCTAACCTTTATATATGACAAAGAAAATGAGCCATTTGAATTTCAAAAGCGGCAATTTAACTTACCACGCCACTGCATGTGGAAACAGCTGTGTATGACGACCTTTGACCTTTGACATAACCATGATAGAAACACTTGTCGTCGATGACTTCAACAAATGTCTCGTTACCATCGTCCCATTCTGAGAAGGAATTCGGCGGTGAGATCTGCGATTGATACAGAGCCAGTTGAATCTTTTGCCTTCGCCATGAAACCTCCAAGAAAAAGGCCTCGGGTAGATCTGATGATAAAGGCACACCACTCTTATACGCCGTGTTACCAGGGATTTCCGATCTAACGTGTTTGTCCTGAATGTCTATGACATGAGGGAAAGTAATCTCCATTCTCTGGACGGGGCATGGTGGCTTGAAGGGCAGACCTGAAAACAGAAAGAAATACATACACATATATCCATTTGCAAAGCTTATAATAGCATGCATAAGCATCCATCATACTCAAGCTGATGTCATGGATTCACTCAGATCAATTTACTTGCGATATTTTGTTTTAGTTCATGAGTAGAAACGCTTGTGTGGCATTGAATAGTTGATATACATGGTGAATTCCCCAAGGTTTAGAAGGAGAGAGGGAATGAGGTTCTACGCCACTGTCCATCAATACTTGAGCAATATATGGGCGAAAGATATTTGAAATTGACTTCACACATTAAACCCATGTTGGGAATCAAACCTGGGCTTTCGGCGTGGCGGACATCTAACCACTACTCATTCACCATGCCCCTTTCCAGACTTTGACTGCTTGACACAAATAGTACTCATTGCAGAAGTTGAAAACAATCGATTTTTTCATGTGGCTATAGTTAATCTGTCATGTCATGACATTTTTAACTATAGTCATATGAAAGTCCCCTTTAACATCTTTTGAGTAGCCTCAGTATATATGAAACCGACGTCAAATATATACATGCACATTTATAGCTAGTTTCCTAAGACTAACGTGAGAAGGGGTCCTGTTACCCAGACAATATTTCAAGCCACAAGTATAGGCGACAGTTCGGTAAGGAGGAGACAGCTTGCCATATTAAAAGGCAGCGGTGATATTATTTTGCCTATTTTGCATAAACGCAAATAAAAGAACTGAAGTTCTCAGCAAGGTCATGTAACGCAAACACTCACACCAAATTGGAGGTCGACAACATTAATCATACTCTGATTACACAGTAATGAAACGTGCATATACCTCGCCGATATCGTTACATAGGCTTGTCATATGAATTGATATGTCGCGATGCTCCGATAACCATCGTGAAAGAAGGTTTCGTAAAACCCTCAGCAGCTGATCAGCCTCATAAAACCCACACGGTTCGTTTTGCTGTCTAAGCGAGTAGAAAACCTTTCCCACACAAACATCATTTTCCACCCATCTGTGAGTCTATACACCTAGGTGTGTTGATAATGTAACAAGCTGACAGAATTCAGAACGAATCAATACACTACAAACGATGTAAATGGTATGCCCCGTTTGGGCGTCTTCCTTGTCACTCTGACCAGACAAACCCATGCTGTTCGGGTCCACCCAAGCGGACAAATTGTTCTGAATAAGTTTTTCAGGGTGGTCATTCACTACGCTGGGGAAGGTTTCTATACGCTGTACTTCGTAGAAGTGCAGGTATTCTCAGAGGAAGACTTTCATTAGGTTATGATAACATTTGCATTCAGACGATGACCTAAAGACGACAACGTGAGACCGGCGGTTACCAAGCAAAATCAGGAACTCTGTGAAAGTTTGTTTGTATTGAGCTTAACTTAAGGAGCTATCAATTTGGTGGTGAATAGTTTCCATGACACTGCAGTTAGAATGTAAATCGTATTTGAATACATATACTATGTGAATATAGAATTAGGTATTTCATGATTCATGAGATCTCTTCGGCCACCTTGCGATGATTCTTGACGAAAGTGGTCGGGACGCAGATTGTGACTATGGCGTCATATTATGTTACTGAGTTTCACAGGCTTGACACAAAGGCTGTTTGCTTATTTTGACTTTGTTTGGTGTTCAGATCTCGGATGGTGGGGTTTAGGGGGTGATATGAATAACGCCGTGGTAGGTATTCAGTGAGACAGATGATAAGGCGTTCCAACTTATGCAATACAAAGATACTGTCAATATAACAGCTGAGTGGATAACGAGCAGGGAATTAGCTTAGAATACCTTTGACACATGACGACAAAGTCAACCAGGAATAGCAAAGGTACGCAATCTTAAATGCAATCACTCTAACCTCAAAACTAAACCCCACTAACATTAAGAACACTAACGTTACTGGGCTGAAAACAGTCGCCTGTTGTGAGATACTCATTGATGTGAAGCGTGTAAAATCGCCTATGATACCCGCATCAAAGACATCATCATCGAAATAATCATTTATTGTTTGTCTCATTTTCACCACCATCAAACAAACATGAATGTATACTTTTCAGTTTATTGTAAATGTCTTACGACGCCACTGCTGTGATCAGTAATATATATCAGACAATATACATCCACGCACATAGGGAGCCAGACAAGCGGCATCATTTTGACAGTAACTTCACCGCATTCGCCACATAATATAGGTCAGATGTCCACAGTTAAGCTATCTATTGCCCTACAGCGGATTAACGTTGACTGATGACTGGTACATTTGAATCCAATGTTGGTTATTACCTGTAAACGCTAACACTTCCCACCACCTTGAAAACCATAAACAGAAAATGCTGTAACTAATAACTACCTGTATTTGTAAACAGTTGAATTCATCATTGTAGTTTATGTTAACCCTTTTACGCCCAAAAGTTTTTTTCGGCTCGTATTATTCGAAGGGGTGTGTTTTTAAACCGTAAATCGTGTCAGAGATACTGTCAAACTAGGCCGTGAACTCAAAACTGTCACATTTCCTTTACAAGTTTGTAACTTTTCGATGTATCCGGGCCACCGGCACTCTGCCAGGCGTGTCACCCATGTACCTCAACAGTTTGCCAAGGCTAGACAGAAATCATGTCGGAAGTCCCCCTTCCTACCCCTCCCCCCTTCCTCCAGCTGTGCTACCGGCACTATCGCTTACTACTGTTGGGAACGTTACCCAACTGTCGAGCAGGTCTGTGTAAATGCAGCAGATATGCAAGCTTGACAGAAAAACGTGGTTTCTTAACTTTCTGATAAATGGTTGTTATTTTTCTTTCTTGAATACATGTGACAGAGGGGGTATTTAATCACAAGTAAAACATACTCCAGCTTTGATTACAGGAAGTGTGCAAGACGTTAATAACTAGGGTTTCACAAAGTTGCTGTGTAATTGTAATTATAGCTTATTGGCTTCCTAACCGGCAAAGCCATGTTCATAGATCCATCAGAGGGTACCGTGACACATAAACACAACCAGCACGACATTCAAAAGCCTGGAGTGAGTGAGTTTGGTTTAACGCCGCTTTTAACAGTATTCCAGTTATATCATGGCGTGTCAGCTTAATGTGGGAGGAAAGCCCGAAGTGATGCAGGCCTCAGACGTTTACCACTTCAAGGAAACCCACGTGCACGGGTATGGTGCTGACAAACCTAGAAACATAATCGGGCGAACCGGGAATCGAACCCACAATCATAGGTTTCTGGCATGCCCAAGGGACGCAACTCTGCACAGCGAATCGCGGCGCCATAGACGACTGGGCCACCCGTGCCCACATAAAAGCCTGGACCTGAACGAAGCATATGGTATATATTATCTCAAGCAAATTCATATACTCGTGTTTGTTTTCAGTATTTTATCTCAACAGTGAAGAATACGAAGTGTGGTTTGATATAGCAAACCAAATGCTACAAGATGACACTTATTGTCAGGCCCAGTGTGAAGTTATCAGTCGTTAAATAAAACTGAATCCTTAGCGGACAGCTGGCTAATAAAATAGTCATAGAAATAGTCTACCAAAATAATGTTTCTCCCCGTCTTATAAAGATCACGCAACGCATTTACTTCCGGGAATAAGTCTTACAAAGTTGAACTTCAGTGCAACGCAGGACACATTCGTCACGCTCGTTGTGAAGAACATGTCCACACAAGACGGGGACATCACGATTACTGCATGCTACTGAGTGAGGGAAAGTGTTTGAATCTTAACATACTTTGCCGTCGAAACAAATCTAATCATGTTCAAATGTAAAACATATGTTGCTTATGAAGCATTTCATATCAATATGGATAGGAATATTTAGGAAATATAATTACAACAATATAAAAGAGTTTGGAAAATACTCGTGATCTGCAGTCCATGACCACATACAACTGTCCATCCTTGCTGTAATAGCATGCGTTCATGCACATTTGTATGTGACATATTACACAAAACAGAGATAAAGTTACCATTCGGAGTTATTTATTTGTTCAAGGAGAGAATATCAATACAAGACGAGAACTTCATACTTATTAGTGTTCATGGGATCTGATGGCCTTTACACACAAATTGTTTAATGCAAAGGGAAAATGCGGACTTTTATTTCTTTGCATCAAAAAACATTTTGTTTTGTTTTTTGTTGTTGCGAAAGCTTTGTTTGAAAATATCAATTTTCTAAAGGGCATGTATATGTTCACTAAATTTCACACACTCATACTGTACAGATATTATGGACCAGAGGCCTAGATAACAATAAAACATTCAAATTTGACAAGTATCGAGAAGCTTAAAGACTTTGAACGAGTGACAGTATTACGTTTGTATGATTGGCCATATAATATGTCGGTTGACATAAAGACATAACACTCGGTGTAACATCAACGAGGCAAAAGAATCAAAGGTTTAATTTCCTTATTAGATATCACTAATATATTTTTTTTTAAATAAGTCACGGAACACAGCGCTCTTCCAAAAATATACCGAAATAGAAGTGATGGAGAATTAGTTTACCTCATTGGCGTAATCACGCGTTTTTAATTACCGCTAACAGAACTAATATGTTTGAAGTTTACAGGCAAGCGCCTTTGGTTAAATGTTTAAATAAAATATAACATTATTGCACCATATGGTGCATGATGTGTACATTGTAGATATAAATGCTATGAATATCATTAGAAAGTAGAATATGTGGCGTCCCCTAAACGACTTTGTTCAAAATATGCCTCACATCTCCCAGCAGTGGGTGGGTACCCGGTAAGATCACATGATAATGTTACAGTTATATATTAATATTGTTTTAAATCGTCTTTGTTAATGTTTTTCCTTCACTGTGAGGCATCGGTGCTAAAAATCGTTCGTGACTGAGGTCAAAACACTGCATGAAGAATTCAGATGGTCTGATGTCTGAGAAGAAGGTCGCAACGATTTGGTCGCAAACATCAGCAGGTCCATGCCGTTTTCAAGTATATTTATACAATTACTTCTGTGATCAATGTGTATAATACTATACTGTATTTGACAACATGATATGAGTTGCTAATTGAAAAAGGATGAATTCAAACTGCATCTAATACGTTCATCTCAAGCTACCATCACCACTGTGAGTAAGTCGCGGTATGTATAGATGTGTAACGACATTCATGCAACTGGTAAATGTGTCAAGCCACGATGTGAGCGCGCCAACTGAATGAGAAACATGCAAGGTTCAAATGCATCTCGTGTTCATGAGATGTTTGTTCAGCGTTAACTTGCATTTGTACTGTTTTCTAATGCTGCTGTTTTAGGGGTTTTATAGTTTGTGGGAAATATATGAGCAGGTTTAAGAGATTTACCACAAATTCAGCGCCCTTTGGAATGCCGAAATAAATAAATAAATCATTGCTTTTTAGGACATACCCACAACATTTCCGACTACCATAAACTACTGGAAAGAATAAAACATGTTTCTGTTGTTTTTGCAATGACATAAATGGGGGTTACGCCTTGAATACTTGATAAAAATCTAAACAGTGGGGATATATTTTTCTGGATAACTATAAAACGAATATATTATTCAGTCTAATATGTACAGTTTATTACGGACAAAGAAAGCAACCAACATTTTTTTTAAATGAAGTAAAAGCGAATTACGGTATATTGCAGATAATAGTCACGAGTGAGGTAGAGTGATTCAATAATAACGTAGTGGTTAGTATCTTTGAACTAAGCCAGTGCGCTTGAATGCTATTGTGGTACAACACAACCGTATATCCATGTCGATGGGAAACGATTACAGGTAGTCAGCAAGGTCAGTTGAAAGTTTGTATTTTCAGGTGGGAAAATATTTCAAAATACTCTCTGCACTTGGTAACCTTTGTGGTCAACTGATCCCCATTCCGGTTACCACGAGATTCCGTTGACCTATTCTGTTCGGGAATCCTCATGGGGACGTACTAACACAAACGGATTCGAGAAAGCAAGACGTGAAATACTGCTTCAGTTGAATCTGTATTAGTGTAGGGGCGGTCGGGTAGCCTTGTGGTTAAAGCGTTCGCTCGTCACGCCGAAGACCCGGGTTCGATTCCCGACATGGGTACAATGTGTGAAGCCAATTTCTGGTGTCCCCCGCCGTGATATTGCTGGAATATTGCTAAAAGCGGCGTAAAACCAAACTCACTCACGCACTCACTGTATTAGTGTAAAGGTTTGCCTTAGGCTTCTTTGACTGGCACTTACTGAGATAGAAAAAAGACTTAGTAAGGACCAACAATGGCGACAAGATAACGAAGAAATATTGTTTTTGTTGATAGCCATGCAATTAATGTTGTGTTGGATGATGGCCTTTTGAGCGATAGTGAGGAACCTATTTCTGATAAACATACGCTGAGGCATATCTTGAATTCTTTATCTAATTATGTATTGTCAAAATGATGAAAGTCACCATAATATATGTTGTTTGTTCGTTTGTTTTTTTAACGCTGCACTGAGCAATATTCCAGCTCTATGACGGTGGTCTGTACAATATCGAGTCTGGACCAGACAATCCAGTGATTAACATCATGAGCATCGACCCACGCAATTGGGATACGATAACATGCATCAACCAAGTCACCGAGCCTGACCACCCGACCCCGTTAGTCGCCTCTTACGACAAGCACAGTCGCCTTTTACGGCAAGCATGGGTTGCTGAAGACCTATTCTACCCCGGATCTTTATGGGTCCACCATAATATATAGATACACCGCAGTTATATACACATGCGTATGGTACTAACACTATATGGGCATTGTATAGATTGGGTGCAGATAATGTAATGCAATTATTATAGTATACTGCAATTGTGTTTAATTAAGAATTTACTTTCACTTTGTGTGAGTTCATTGGAGTATGAACCTTCATAGAGTGAGGGCAAAACTGTATGAACTGCATACTACAATGAACTCACACAAAGCGAAATTCTTAATTTTTTTATGTCACTAATTTTACCTCAGAAGAGATAGACCTTGTTCTATACACAATTATATTTAGTATGTGTGACTTCATGTTTACACTGACAGCCATACAATAACCAGCTGTATCGCGGAATAAAATAGTTCCTCAAAACGCGAGGTGACATGAACTTTTGAATGCTCAACATGCTCAACAAGGACAACTTTTGTAGTTTCTGTACAACAAATGTACTCACAAATAATATCCTCACTAGATGAGAAACCTCTGTTAAGAACTACCTCATTAAGTCAGTCACAATGACAGCGCGTCGTAATACATTTACATTAAATCCAATAAATCAAAACGGCCGACACGATAAGCGTGACGGGAGAGATTTCCGAAGTCCTTAATGAACCTGTGGCTATTTTAAGTGTTAGTTATCACTGATCAATCGACCGATTACTGAAAGGTGATTATAGAGAAGTCTCAAATACATACTAAGGTACATTCGTATATTGCTGTAGACTGTCACTGAAGTCTAGACACGGATCGAGTCGATACCACGGTAGTTTGAATGTGCTTTTCTTCGTTTTGTTCTGTAAGATAGATAGTAGCAATGATATCCTTGAACCGACATGCAATCAAGCTCTCTGACTTATCCCAATGAATGCTCAAACGCTAAGTTCAAGACAAAAGGTTCTAAATGATGAAAAACAACGCTTCTGTATTTATTCGTGCTGGGGAATTCCCAGGGGTTCCCCCAAGAATGTGGAAGTAGTCCGTCGGTGTTTACGTCATTTCAAGAACACTTATGAATGTCAATTTCGCGGCCATGTGACTGACCTCTCGTCCAATGGAAAAGCCGTATATCGTGTAAACTTCAAATTATAAAATTATCATTAGATGCACCTGCAACAGTTTCGGTACTACATGTAGGACTAGTTTCCTTTGATGAGGGTAAAAAAGGTATTATATGAATTAAATGCACACATTTTATGTTGATTTTCATGATAGGATAGCATAATCTGTTCGAGTGCACCCAAGCGAACATGTAGGTAATCAGGCACATGTAATGGGTGCTTACACTCACGGCATTTTATTTGTAATGTATTAAAGTCTGTTCCCATTACGCTTAACAGCCGTTTTTCTACCTGTGATTTATGGACAAGCTAAATCTGGTGACGCTTGACATATGACATGCTAGTATTAGTAATAGACGTCGTTCTTTTCAGAGTTATAACTGTTATTCAGATGAGATTAAGTGATACTGTCTGTGCTTAAAGCGTGCAACGATGCAGAAATGGTTTCTTTTTAACAGTTTGTTAGATGCATGACGCTGCACGCATGTACGCCGTAACGCTGACTTAACTATTCTAAACGATTCTTGCAGACTGTAACACCTGAAGATTGGCCATAGCAAACTGTTGTCCTTCACCTCTAAAATTCCGTTCATGTGGACACAGAGGCGTGTGAGGAATACGAAGCTGTGAATGAAACGTCTTAGAAGGTAATATGAAAGCATTCCGCTGTCGCTACATGAATGAATGAATGAGTTTGGGTGAACACCGATTTTAACAGTATTTCATCTATACAGGTGTATCGCCATGTGTCTGCTTGAGGAAGGGTCTAAGTGACGTAGGTCTTTACAACTTTGGTGCAATTCGGGAGCTGACGAACAGGGATCAAAAGACCACGGCGGAAAAACAGGGATTCGAACCCACGATCACAGATGTCTAGCATCCCTAAGGGGCAACAAGTTACGGCTCTGTGAATGAACAATAAACAAGTCAGAGACAAATAAACTATTGTGCTCCACACTGTTTTGGCGCGCATCGTCACACAGGATGAGCAGCACCAGGATTAACTGATCCTCAGACTGGCCCCTACATTGTAGGATGTCCCTGAACCTGAAAACATCTCGTACTTAACCAAATCTGTGAACAGTCAAATACTCACGTGTTCCTTCCGACTCCTCTTTGGCCTTGACCTGAAGACAAAAGATATGATTACGTTATGCACGGGTCTAATGTGAGGAACAGACATTGTTTATATCGCTCATAACGTTTTTTCATTGTCAAACACATAAGAAGCCGTAATGGAATGTTTATGGCATTCTAGAACGACAAGTATCCCAGTGACATGATTAGAAAGGCCGCTGTACGAGAGACGAGATCCTGCTTAATCGAAATAGGCCAAGTATGGGAACCCATTTCTACATAAGGACCATGACGCTACGACGAACGTCGAATTATACATATTAAGTGTATACAGATTCAGGATAATCGGGAACTTGTTTGAGTACGAGAGAGCTACATGGATTGTTATCAGTTGAATTGGAGGCCTCGCTACACTGTATGAACATTTACATACTGGCGCATGAGTGTAAAGAAGCCGGCTTGTGTGTGGGTGAATGAGTAAACACCAAAGTCAGCAATATTTCGGCTGTATCACGGCGACCTAGAGCAGACAACCCAATGTTCAACAGTGTAAAGATTGACTAACCACGTCACTGCTTTTTGGAGTAAGATGACACACTGTGTCCTAATACAGATGTATGTCGGTTCTTACTGCAAACATATATATTTAAGAAATATACAAAGACCACGAGTAGTTTATTTCTTAGATGAGATATCAACATTTTATACAGTCTCTTCAAGGATGTCAATACATTACACAAGCTTTAAAAACATTTACCCGTATTTAAATAATGATGATTCCCCGAATATAATCCGATCTCGGCAATGTCGGACAACTCCATGTAATTTATGTACAGGGAGGTTAAGTTTGGTATTCTCACAATTTTCACGTTGATTATCTGCATCTTTCCTCCCAATACCTATTGTCATATCACTCCAAATGTTGGGTGCGATCGATCTGCTTTGTCTAGCTTTATCTATGGGGAAACGTCCCTCACAAAAATAACGTCGTCCAATATACGACGTCATCAAGTTGCGAACGCATGTTCGAATCTCCATAAATGACGTCATGTTAGAACAATGTTTTATCGTGAAATATACCACGCTTTGTTCTACATTGTTCTTTGCGATTTATAGCGTAACTATCTTAGCTATATAGCTATACATTGTACTCCAAAAGGCGATGAAGTGGGTAAATCAATCTTTACACAATAAATATCCGCAGTACTCCATGTTTTCAGTAACAACCGACGTATTAAGGCCAGGTCGACACAATGTGTCATCGTATCCCGACGGCGCGTACAGTTGTTGTTCATTGTATCAACCAAAGGTTCTTCTTGTCCAGACTCGATTAAGTACAGGTCGTCTTGATACAGCTGTAAAACGTCTGACTGCAGCGTGCTTCAACATTCACTCTCTCATCCTCTCGTTCCGTATTCTGCATGCCACATGTACAAACGTTGTTGTACATGCCCACACGCGACAGGAAGGGTCCTTCAAGTTTGTGTGTACACTTGAAAACAATACTATTTTCACCAGGGCGGTAAAGGCTTACAGCTGTCAGTCTGTCTCGTATTTTTCGATCTTCAAAACAAACTTTGCCTTGCCGAAGAAAAAATAGGTTGGGGTTAGTTTACTAGGTCGACAGTCTCACGTTTTGAGACGTGATTTAATTTTCAACGGTAAAAAGCACATGTAAATTACGCCCAACCTATACTTGTGTAATGACCACTGAGTTAAGCTGTCACGATAAGAGACTTTACACATGCAACGCATTACCGCGTTCTTTAAAGTCCGATCAACTTCCAGACTTTTAGTGTCTGGTACTGAAAACTAATGACTGTGGCCACTGCAATGTCTTATATACAAGGAGGCGAAACGCTCTCTAATCATAGGTTTCTCAGAGCTACAGGTACCGAAACATAGCCTATTTCTGATCATTGCATATATTAATGAAACCAACAAAAACTTTTCAACAATTATTAGAAATCTGTAATATTCCGACTATATCTTAAGCACGTGTTAGGAATAACTAGTTAGTGATGATACAGGTGTTCGCGAAAAGGTGATGGTATCCTTCTCTACCGGTGGTACCCGTTGGGCAGCACATCCTAGCTGTTCCATACTCTTACAGTAAAACATAGTAACCTAGAAGAATATCGCGGCTAGTGACAAAAATGTGGTGACCGCCTCCGTGGTCTAGTGGTAGAGCGTCTGCCCGGTTCGATTCGGCCGCGTCATACCAAATGACGTTTAAAATGACACTTGTTACCCTGATTGTGTTCGGCATACATCGGATAAAGCAATAATTGGTCGGGCTGAAATCAGTATCTTCTGTCTGAGTTGGGTAACCATGTTAGACTGCGGAATGGTATCTTAGTGGGCTAGCACCATAAAACCGGCAATACTCTTAAACGCGACGTTCAACTCCATCTCACCGCATCGTCATGATGTGGTAAGGAGGGCCAGTATGAAGCATAATGTAGGCGTGATCACTTTGATAAAACCGAATAGCGCAGGGAGGGCAAGAATCATACTTGATGCGGTTTTGGTTTGATTGTTTGTTTGTTGTTTACGCCGCACTCAGCAATGTTCAAGCTATATGACGGCGGTCTGTAAATAATCGAGTTGGACCAGACAATTCAGTGACTGACATCATGAGCATCGATCCACACAGATGCGATACGATGACATGCATCAACCAAGTGAGCGAGCCTGACCAGCGTATCCCGTTAGTCGCCTCTTACGACAAGCCTAGTAGCTTTTTACGGCAAGCATGGGTTGCAGGAGACCTATTCTACCCCGGATCTTCACGGGTCGGAGCTGCTTTACTAGGCGACAGGAGGGTCCTGCATATCCAACATACTTCATCAGCATCCAATTCAAACAGTTAATAATACCTCATGTCAGAGGATGGTATAAACTGAAGTGCACACTCGAAATGACCCTGTCCAGACGTGCAATGAATAGAGCAGCATGCCATATGTACTGTTATGGCTCATATTCTGCAGAATGGTAATGGGCCTTTGATATTCCCACACATGGTAACTGACCAGAACGTTTAATGGGCTAACCCTTTGACCGACATAATGATATTCGCAGTCTCTGCAAAATCTGCAAGTCTAGTATTTAAAGTGGAACCTGCCCATGATCAAAGTGACAGTTGTATCTGGTCAGTCGAACCACTTAAACAAATAGTTGTCAACATCTGTATTCATCTGTGTAAACAAACTACCCTCTCTCATCTGACCCTTGGCATATCGTAAGATCTTCGCCATATCCTAGGATATTGACCTGGCACATAAACAAGTGTTTAGATTGTTAACTCTTCTACGCACATTTACTCCTACATACCAAGCGGTTGACTGCATATCTGTGAGAAACATGCAAAACAAACACATACTTTGCATAAAAACTGCTCCAAATGCTCCCTTTAAAACGACAGCCAAAACATAACATGTTTCTTTTTTCTAATCCAATATTTCTCTTTTTTTTTTCGTGTTCATTTTGGATTTATGCGTCTAGAAACAACCAGTCTTTTTATCATGTGGGATGCATGGTACCCCTCAACGATGTTAACTCAATGGAACGTATATTGTATGTAGGACTATTAATTAATCACAAACCCAGACTTGATGTCCATGTTACCTATACAACATATGTATACAACACAATGCCGCGGCTATCTTTCAGTGCAAACGAGTTCGTCTGAACAGTGTCATTCCCCAGTTGAATGCAATACTTTCTGTAATGACAGACATGTTTAAGATGTGCACTATAATGTAACAATGCGTGCTTGTATGTTAAGCATAATCATGAGGTTTGTTGTATAGGGCATGTCTCAAGTATTGGTAGGATCAAGAAATCATCAGGACTGACATGTGCTTTCAAGATTCAAATTAACCTGCACAATAATGATATTATAAATTACTTGGTAATCATGATATACGCTTTGGACTAAACCGTCGATAATAACGTAGTTAATGAACGAACTCACCTCACTCTTACGATAGATAACCTGACAGTAAATTGGGTGTCGGTCTTTCTGTTCGTATTCCAATCTTTGCTGTTGTTATTCCATGAAGGAGATAATTGAAGCTAATATATGTGTAAATGACACTGTTCACCAATTACATAAAGATATAGATATATATATAACTGAACATGTATCCAGACTTGAACATTGAACAGATGTATATTATAAAATAATACGGAACGCAAACAATAAAACTCAAAGGCGTACATAGTCTCCTAACTTGCAATATTTGCTCGTTTCTGCTTTCAGCAGCTTCCCCAAAAAGCTGAATAAGTGTTTTCCCCTCCTTTCAATCAAACAATGTGTAAAGTACTCACCGTAACCACAAGAACGCCCAGGAAACAGAGGAAGCGTCGAACTGACATTAAAGTATTCATCCCTAGGGGTGCATTCGTCTGTCAATCTGAACTCTTCCTTTGCACTTGTCTGTCTGTCTGCCAGCCCTGTTTGTCTATCCACCCCCGAGGTTTGCTCAGCGGTCGAACGCTGGGAGTGTTTGGCGCGAGGGTCCCCTTGGTACACCCCTTCGTTACAGGAGAATGTGGTCTGTACGCGTGGCACGGGCTTGAAACTAGAGACTATACTCGTTTGGAAATTCTATCTCATATGGTTAATATGCCGTCTCACATCTCCAATAGTGACACTGCTCACGCGGGCGTAACGCCGAGGGGGTTGCAGTCGCCTGTACTCTGGATGTCTGATGCACCACGTGGGGGGGGAGGTTCCGCTTGACAGGCCGGGGTATTCGTGACGGACACGCCAGTCCGTCCCACCCACCGTCACTCACACACTGGCACACTCCGCGATGTGTGACACTAACTTGGTTTACTGTTGCCGCTCATATGCATAGAACGTATCATCCGGCTATTTTATCATTCAGACGATTCAACAGTCATTATTGGACATTGTCGTATTATTTCCCCCGGCGGTCGGTGACAAATGTCAGTTTGTATAGTTCTACTCCAAACCCATTTTGCTTTCCTATAAATCAACGTCTAGCCTACTAAACATACACACATGTTCATGAACTTGCCCTGACTTTTCGTGGTCCTCCCCTTCTGGGAAATAAATATCCCTATCTCGATTTGGTTTATCAATATATGCTCTACGAATAGTATAGAGGGAATACGATTCTTTGTTATGTGAAATTATTCAAGGTGCAGCTATTTTTTCCAGAGATAGAATGTGTATTCGACACGCATTCCATATATATATTTAAATGATTGAAATAATTCCCATACCGTTATCGAGTTTTAAGGGGTTCATGAGCGAGTGAGCGAATGTCGTTTTGTGCCACAGTCGGCATTAATACACGGCACTATTACGGCCAGTAAATTAATGAGCATAAATTGCAAGAGCAACCATCCATGAACCACGCCGTCGAGATAGGATGATACACATATGACAAGGTCAAACATTGTCACAAACCGACATGCATGAGGCACCGTGAACTTCCCCTGCCCATACTGCCCAAGGGAGAAACAGTTCATGGCAAGATCCTTCTTTGTAAGAGCTACCATAGATCTAATTGAATTCTTGCAAATATATTCACCTTTGGCTGAGCGCTAAGTACCGGGGAGCTTAACCTTATATCAACGTACACCTATGCATCAACGCGTTTGTCAGCTCGAAAATGAAAACTAAAGCTTCGACCGTGTAGAGGTAGCCCGCCTCTGCAGTATTTACTCGTTCGGATATTTCAATAAGGCTCGTCTATAGTTAATTCCGAACACCATTTTGCTAATTTTTAAGCAAATCGAGAAATCCGTAAAGTGGGGTCGATTCAATTTGAGAAATTTTTAACAGTCTGTTCTCCAGTATAAATCTGTCCAAGGAGGTCGCCATTCACAGCCTACCCTCTCACAGGAAAATCAAGTACTCGCCCCGAGAAGATCCGGGGTAGAACATGTCTTCAGCAACCCATGCTTGCCGTAAAAGGCGACTATCGGGATCGGGTGGTCACGTTCGTTGATTCGGTAGAAGCATATCGTAGATCGATGCTCATGATGTCATTTACTGGATTGTCTGGTCCAAACTCCATTATTTACAGACCGCCGTCATATAGCTGGAACATTGCTGAGTGCGGCGTTAAGCAATAAACAAACAAACCAAATACTCCGTATACCCTATCCGTTTCAGGCATTACATAAAGTTCATTGTCCAAACATTCAGGATTCAAGAAGGGAGAATATTTGTTATAGGTTGGAAATAAGTATACTTGCTACAGTCATATGATGAGTTATCATGACAATCTCGATGGGGGTGACATTTAACCACTCTTTCGATGGGTGGTTGGATGTTCTGATGGAACACGGGTGGACAACTTGTCTAAGCCGAGAACTCATTGTGCAATTTTGCGTCCCTTAGGCGAAACTGAAGCCAGCAATTGTGAGTTCGAATTCCAGATTCGCCCCGATTATGTTTCCCGTGCTCGTGGACCTGTCTCACTTCGGGTCTTCCTTCCGTATAAATCTCACACATAACTGTAATACTGATCAAAGGGGCGTTAATTACACTCACTCCCTCTGAAAAGAGATAGTTACAGATCACCGTCTGTATGAACATGACCATGATGTTACTGACTATAGCGTTCACGCCATACGCTCACGAACAGTTTTGAAAATGACAAAATAACGGAGTGAAACACATTCTGTTTCATCCTGGTGTAAAGAAAGGGAAGGAAACTCAAATAAGCTGTCGGGCTAAAGAAAGTATACTCTTGAAAATTAGATTTGATCCCAAATTACAAAATGTATCAAAACGTTACAAGGCTGAATATAGTCGCCGAAAAAAATGGAAACTTTAGGTCCAAAACACAACATTGATACCCATACCAAATACATCCCCATCGAATAACCATTTCCGGTTTGTTTCATTTTTAGCCACCATCAATCGTGGGTGTATACTTTCTTTCGTCCGTCAGTTTATATCTAATACCCATACAATACCACTATATGCACGCTGACCACGGACCGAAAGGTAACGATGTGATAGAGAAAATACTGCTTACAATCTTGTGGGATTATCGGATCTCCGAAATAATTATCTCGAATCTGAAAAGGGACAAAAATAAGTATTTGGCGACCCCCATTTATCTCCATCCTCTCCTGTTACCTACGGCGGGGGTCCGTCTAACTAGAAACATCTAACAATACTCGTATCCTGATTAGCACTGATTACTCTCAGGACAAAATAAGACGCTGTATATGATATATTCTCGTTAAACTTGCTTGGCGAATGGTTGTCGTGTTGGAATATGCGGCTTTATGATGGTAGTCGGGTAGGAATGTGGAGATGTGGGTCACAACGTCTACAGTTATAGCCAACATCGCTGGGGGACAGCGTCCCCGCTGGTACATGGGTGAAGAGACACAAGATAACAAATGACAAATGAATCTGCTCACATCATTAAACAATAGCTCTTGTTCTGATTTGGACCAGGGGTACACTACAAATCAAGCTCTGAACTAAATGACATAACTGCTACCAAGCGAGCATACTGCTAATAGAACAGGTGTTATTTGATTTATTTAGAGGCTGTATGTCTAGTCGTGGTTAAGTGTCTCTATGTAAACCCAAGCAATGTGAAACGCCCATCATAAAAGAACTGATGACAAGGGCATCCCCAAGAAACGGGAAAAGCCAACTAACTTTCCTTATGCTTGCTTGTCACGCAAGTCCCTTTTATTGCCACAATTATTGCTTTTGGGGTTTATTTTAGATTCAGTAAGGCTTAAAAATACTATCGAACATTTGGAACAGGAATATCGTTTTCCTGCCTTATGAAACATTCCATCGCAAATTCGTTTTCTTGTTCAAGAAAAAGAAACCTAGTGTAGATCCACCTTAAATACATTAGAATTCCGCAAGGGATAAACGCCATATTCACAACTGTACCAATTTTCATGCGTCTAATGAACAATATTGTGCATAAAACATTGTCGACTTAGTTTTTTTCAAATGTGAATTCCTTGGTGCATTTTAGATTGTAGTTGAATTTTGAATGTCTCGTGTTCACACTTTCATGTATTTTTTCTCTCTTATATGTAATTTTAACAGTTTATATGAAAAACATATTATTGGTAAACGGTATAGCAAATATAGTAAAACTTAACTAAGCTTTCCACATGTTTGTTTACGAAAACAAGTCACGTGTTATACGAAAAACGTTGCGCGTTTCCGCAGTATTATTTAGCATTTTTGCAAAGACAATACTTATTCTATTTCTGTCGACATGACTGTTCTCGTGACTGACACTTGCAACAACATTGTTTCAGTGTTTCGTCGTGCGCACATGAATTCATATTTAATATGTATATATGTCCACGTGGATGTACCATCATTACGAAAATAAGTATATTAGTAATAAATTAATATAATATTTGATTTGAGGTATGACGTCGTTGGGTCTGTCTTCTGCAAGAACCTGAAACAAATAATATTATGTTTCCCCTACTTCCAAGGTCAAGCTTTCAGGAAATGCTCAGAACCGTCCGACCGACTCAGTGCACTTTCTGCAGTACCCTTTACACCTTGGGCGTTTGCATCGTGATTGTGAAGTAGTACAGAAAAATCACACGTGATTCATGACAAAAATAAAATGAGAAAAAGGACCCTGCTTTACAATGGTTTCTGGAGCTTTTCTGTGGCTGTTTTGTATAGAACATTGTCCTCAAGCCAAATGTGATGACTAACTAAACTTTTCAGCAAAGTCGTCATTTTATAGAGTCCGCCTTAGGTCATTCCTATACAGGCTAAAGACCAACACGTGTTCATTGCACATAGCTATGTGATTACCCTTCTACCACAACGCTATGCTCCACACATGTTGCGTGAACGCCGTCAAAATGTGGGTAAATACTGACACAATTCTGCAGTTATGTTTCCAATTTTACACAGATGAGATTAATGGTTATACTATGCACCGTACTCTCCTGGCTAGGAAAACAATATCATACAATCTGGTTACTGTTTCTGAATCATTACAGCATACAATTCTAAATTTGATTATTCGAACTTCATTTACTACCAGATATACAAACATTGAAAATATTTGTTAATGTGATAAAGGTGACACACTCGAGTGCAGAGATGGAACAATGTGTTTTTTTCCGTTTTGACAAAGGAGTTCGGGGCCAACAGTCTCAACTCTAACATTTTTTAACGTATTCAAAGTGGACTAACCTATTTTAAGAGGGTCAAATTCTTCTCATTTCCACCGACTGAAAGTCCCTAAACTTCAAAGAGTTACCTCGAAAGATCAGTCGGAAAATATGAGTGATCGCGTGTTATTTCACTGCATTCAGCACTATTCGGTCTATATCTAAGTGACCTGTATTTCTATCGAATCGACAGTGGTTGGTAACATGATCAGTCAGTACACAGTGTGTGTGTGGGGGGGGGGGGTGGGGGGTAGTCTGTGTTGGACTGATTTGTAAAAGACTAAATTCCAATAATGCACATCAACGAGATAACACACATTACATTTTTCAGCACAACCTCTGCAGTCACAACGAAAGATGCATTTATTAGGCACGCAACAAATTGGTAGATGCTTCTTAAATGTTTGGATATGTCGTTAGTATCATTCGTGTTTTGTGAACTATGGCCGCAGCGGAGTGAGACCATAAAGCTGGTGTTTATATCTGACTAAAGTACTATAATCGAAAACCAATAATCTTTTACTCTTAATATGTCTTCTTTGACATAAACTGTTGTAAATATCTCGCTCGGTTATATCGTATGTAAATAACGACACACATTGTCAGTAAATGTCAGATGACCTATGTATTTATATAAGTTCTCTAAAATATTAATCCAGCAATTGTACCTTAGTATCTAAACACCTTTGAGCTCGAACTTAGAGTAATAAAAGGAATATTTTGTTAAATGTATACTTTTACTCGACTGGGGACACAAGGAATGACATATAGAAGGTATATATTTATGGAGAAATCGATTTGTTTCTGTGTTGTTTAACGCCGGACTATTGCAGCTATATGGCGGCGTCTGTAAATAATCGAGTCTGGAACAGGCAACCCAGTGTTTGATATTATGGGCATCGATCCACGCAATTAGGATACGATGCGTTAGTCGCCTCTTACGACAAGTATGGGTTGCTCTAGATCAATTCTAACCCAGGACTTCACTGGGGAAGTTGGCTCTTGTGACGAACTTGAGGCACTGGTGACGGATTCTGTCCTGAAAAACCTATGGTGGTCTCTGTAATGGGAGGTTGGCTGCATCATATTGAAAGTAGTAAAGAACAGAGGCGCCGATTAACTGTTAAGTCACAATCATTGATTGAAAACTATGACTCCTATGACACCGTTATACACGTGTTAAGAAAAGAATCATGGACGAATTACATGAGTATCTTCGAAAACAACAGCAATTATGATGACATTTCTATAACCCCCTTAAATGGACCGCCAGTGTGCATGGATTTTATGAAACTTCGATTGGAAGATATATTTTCCCAAAATAATATATCGTAGTCTAGAAACTGAAACTAGGCCACAGCAAAAGCTTACCTGCATCCCGTACTTCCATTTGTCATCTGTGGCTTTGTCGTGAAGTGGTGTTCTGTTCCGCACTCATTCACCTTAGTAACATAGAAAAAGTGAGGTGAGGTAAAACTGGGTTTAACGTCTCGTCCAAGATTACTGGATTAGACCCTTAATGCCGAGCACAAGACAGAGTAACAATGAATGAGTAGGGTTTACGCAACTTTTAGCAATATTCCAGCAATATCACTGCGGGGGACACCAGGGGCTTCACACATTGTATCCATGTCGGTGATCGAACCAGGGTCTTCGGGATGACGAGCGAACGTTTTAACCACTAGGCTACCCGCCGCTCCGACAGAGTAACAGGTACCATCTTTTAACGTCTTTTGGTATGACCCGGCCGCGGATCGAACCCTGGCGGACGCTCTACCACTAGACCACGGAGGCGGTCACACAGAAAAGTAAAGTATGAACTTTCTGCTCAGGCCCTTGGTACATCCAATGTAAACTACAAAGTAAAGTTGAATTATCTTTTTCTTACCCTTTTAAGGTGAACTAATGTTAGATTTAAGATGGACCCATAAGCTTTCTTTTTATTCACTTAAATTTTACATTTAAAAGAATTCTAAGTTCAGCTTTTACTGTGTCCATTACAAGGTTAAGGAGTAATTGTTGTCTATTTCACAGCATATCATAGCCATATAAGTGTTGAGTATTGCTGACTCAGATATTGGTTCGAAAATGTCCCCAACATCTGAGCTGTAGCTGGTGGTACTAAATGGAATAGGGTTCCAAGGCTATGTGACTTAGCGTGGATCGTTGATCACGTTTTCATTCACTGGTTTGTCAGGTTCTGATGTGATAGAGCTGGAACAATGATGACTGCGGGGCTAACACACTCTCCACTCACCTCCACAGAAGCTACTTTACTACCATATATGGATTTTACAACCGCTTCAAAAAACTAATGTTCAGAAAATTCATACGATTATGACATGTTTATGGTTTTTAGTCATTCGAATTGCATTCATTTATCAATCTGATACTTAGACCCCATAGATACTCACATCCCATAGACCCAGTTTTATTTATAGTCCTCGAAGTGATAACCCACTCAGACTGGTACTTGACCAGAGAGTTACTTTCACATTTACATTTTAAAATGATTTCAGAATATATCCTGGGTACAATGTGTGAAGCCCATTTGTGGTGTCCCCCGCCGTGATATTGCTGGAATATTGCTAAAAGCGGCGTAAAACCATACTCACTCACTCACTCAGAATATATCCATAACCAATACGAGTATTTCAATGTAAATAAAAATGTGATATTTAGTGGTATGTGGTCATTTTGTTTCGCAGAATTTTCGTTTTTGGTGTACATTTAAACATATACATTTGAAAGTCAACTTTCACACATCGTCAATGTCAATAATCCATGGGTTGTTATTTTATACACAACGTTCCCCCAACATGCAGGAACAGACTATACAGAGATTCTAGCATACAGACCTGTGAAGTATTTACGATGACTTATATTTGAATGTACAATATTACAAAAACGATTGACGGGTACACCGCGATATCAGTCACCTGCTGATTTATATCGATGTGCATCGTTTCAAATATTGTTTTGATTATTCTCACAAGAAATGGTAGGTTTTTTGGTACTTAGGTTCATCATATCTGCAGTGCTTTTAGCCATATTCCAGCAATATCACGAGGGGAGACATCCGAAATGGGCTTCACACATTTAACCCATGTGGGAAATCGAACCCGGGTTTTGACAGCGACGAGCGAACACTTTAACCATAAGGCTATTCCACCACCCCATATCTGCTTCTAAACATTCGGTATAACAACGTATTTTTTTCAGAGAAGCAATGCTTCTTTTTTCGTCATGTCAAAATAAGAATGGTTTCATACGCAGCATTACATACCGTACTGTGAATGAAGTAACGGGACACATGTCGTTTGATGTTTTTTTTGTGTATCGCCGTCACTTCGGATTCTTTCGTAATTTTCTGTTTGGAATACCCAATCGATATATATATATATGTATGAATGAATGTCCATGGGGACATCCTTACACTCATTTATAGTTTTTGTTTGTTTACGTAGTTAAAGTTGTATAATGGAACAATATTTTGCATCTGTCTGGGATAAAAAAAACCATGAACTGCAGACGATAACTATTTTGATGACGTTAAAGCTCGTGATTGGCTGACAGTGAAAACGTACAATTATATATTTACAACTTATTAGATGTATCACAATTTAATTTCTGATTTTTAAAAAAAGAACAATACTTCTAATACAGATTAAATGCAATATTTATTTATGTAGATACTCACAAATATTATTTCTATATAACATATGATAATATTCAGGATACCGCATTCTTTCTATTTATACACAGGAAATTGTTGAGAACTGTCTCAACTGGAGTACTTTTGCAACAAAAGTTGTTGACCTGGTGGTGTGGTATGAGAATCATTTCGGACGCTTCACTCGCAACATTTAAGAAAACAAGAATTACCTCCCTTCCATTATTATCCAGTGGCTGTGTTCAAGTTTGTGAAAATTATTCTTTAAACTGCATTTGCGTTCTCATATAAAATGAAACAGTGATGGAAGAAAATAACATTAGTATATTCAAATAATGTAGCAATGCAGTACTTTATTATCTATAACTTCAGTATCATACAGGGGGGGGGGGGGGGGGGGGGGGGGGAGGGGGGTGGGGGTTGTCTTTCTGCTTGTGGTTGTGAATTTATCAGATAAGAGGCAGTTTTACCTACCAATATGAAAAATGTTTCTAGTGAATACTATTTGAGTAGCCCCTATGAAATAATAAGTTGATTCATTATAACATTGCCTGGAAGTCCTAAATACATAGGTCCTTGCAACAGCTGAGCTATGTTTTGCCATGATCAGGGAAACAGTAAAGTACACAATTGCTCACTTGCTCAAAGCGGTTTCGATATGTTTATTAGGGAGGCATTGGGATCAATTTCGTTTGAACACTTAGCCTGTCAGTCATATTTTTCTCTGTGGTCATATGATTTGGACATAATGTGTCATATCCTAGTTTATCCTAGTTAAAGGACAAGGTTGGATAAGGGTACTTTTCAGACCATTTTCAATGTAAATTTTGAAGTTATGGAAACCTTTGAAATATTGGTAAGAAATTTATAAGACATGTCCATAAAGAACACAGTTTTTTTTCTTCCTTACACTTGCAAGTTTTGTTCTTCTGACACAATAAAATATATAAGTACAAAAAGTCTCAAAAAGTTTATTTTCGAACTTCAAATGAAAAAGTATGAGTCTGTGACAGAAGATGATTTTTTTAAGACAATTTCTGAAAGCTATGCTCAATGCTTGTTGGCCACAAAGGGCCCTTATCCTACCTCATCTGATACTGGACCAAAAGATTTGACTTTGCTCATTTGTACGCAAACGGCCATGTCTGCCACAATACAGCATGAATAGCTATCCAGGATGTAAAGTAGCATTTGGGAGGATGTGTCAACAAAAGAGTACAGAGGTTTTCAGGAAGCATTAAAACAAATGGGAAAAGAATTCATGTATATGTTGGGAGAACACTGCTGTGGGATAATGACAATGTCAGACTTTTTCAATGCTGAATAAACTCAGGAAGTGAGGATATTACCAATGATGCACTGACTCAGAAACCGGGTCACAGTTTAATACTACACAAAAGAAATTAAGGACCACCCGATTCTTTCATTTCATATTACTATAGAGCATCCTCCCGGAGAGCAGAATGTCCAGGTTCGATCCCGGTCGCATAATACTATAAGATGTTAAGGGGTGGCAGTTGTTGTTACCCTGTCTGGTGCTGGACATTAAGGGTTCAGCTCAGAGTCAGTATACTGTGTCTGAGTGGGTTACTAGTACAAGCAGACAGACACACAGACAGACACACACACACACACACACACCTGAATGCAGGCTGCTATACAAGTGCAAGAATCTTGGTTGGACAGACACACACACACACACACACACCTGAATGCAGGTCGCTATACAAGTGCAAGAATCTTGGTTGGACAGACACACACACACACACACACACACACACACACCTGAATGCAGGCCGCTATACAAGTGCAAGAATCTTGGTTGGACAGACACAAACACAAACACACACACACACACACACACACACACACACCTGAATGCAGGCCACTATTCAAGTGCAATAATCTTGGTTGGACAGACAGACAGACAGACAGACACACACACACACACACACACACACACCTGAATGCAGGCCGCTATACAAGTGTAATAATCTTGGTTGGACGTGACGTTTAACCCCATTTCTCCTCACCTCACCTCACTTCATATTACTATAGTTAATCTGTCATGAAGTGGGTGACCCTTAAACTATCAACTACTTTTGGGTAGCATAGTTTGTATTGTCCACCCAGTCTCTTAGTTATTATTGTCCACAGGGTGGTCAACCGTTCAAGAACGTTTCATTGTCCCTTGTAATAAGGGTCAGGCAATTTACTCTCCTGGGTGGTCACTTCTTCAAAACGGACAACTTCTTTGTCCGCAGGGAGGAGCCATCAAACAATCAACTTCAACTTCACATCAACAGGAACACAATATATCTCCTACATGGTAGCATGACTAAATACCCCAAAGAACAACTTGTAAAGTGTTTATGTGAGAGATGTGTGCTGACACTATATGGAGCAGACTTTCGGTTTTGGGCTGGTTGTGATAGGAGGGTCTTGATGGGGTTTAACGCTGTTTAACGTAACATGCTGTCATAAACATAAGGAGTCAAATTTTATTGTAAACTTTAAACATAAACTCTATTAAAAACTGCTTTGCTTAAATTTTGAACTTTACTATTGATCATAATCATGTAAAAGTTGTATATATAACTACCAGGGTAGTGCTAACTAATGTTCAGGATTTGCAACAGTCAGTTGGCTTGAACCTAGTTCCCCTTTAAAACAGAATTACATTTATCGAGCTCTTTGGGTTATAAAACAATACTGAACAAGAAAAAAAAGTGAGCATGGCTCACTAATACCCCCGACCCGCCTAGTGTGTCAGTAGTTTCAAATTAAATAGCAAGGATAGGGTTAGGGTTTGAAAAATTCATAAAAAAATGGAAATTACATAAAAACATTTTTTTTCTTTTGACTGCACCCCTCCATATGACACAGATTATATGTACTAAGTTTGAGATGAATCCACAGAATAGTTTAAGAGAAATCGCGCGGACAAAGTTTTCGGACGGACGGAACCTTGGTATAACTATATACCCCCGACATTTTGTTGGGGGTATAATTAGACTGGTTCTACTGCAGAGTGTGACCCTTATACGTGACAAAACCCAGAGGTACAGTTCATAGTCAGTTAGTTTCCAGCATCATTACTGAGAAGCCAACAAGTAACAGAATGATGACGACCAAAGATAATAACTGGGGCTAATCTGGGATTCAAATACACAATAATGACACAATTTGGGGACACAACTCAGAAACATTAATAATAGCATGTTTGACCACTGTACTACTTATACCCACTTCAGTGTATATAACGTTACATGGCCTTTGCATTTTTTCATTAATTCCTCGAAGTGTTCTTGATGACTCCTCTCCATGGTTTGTTCCTTTGTGAAAAAATAGGTGACAAACAAGCAAGTACATTGAAAAATTTATTATTTTTTTACATGTAAATCATTTTATGTACAAATTCAACAATTCTTTCACTGCATTTCAAAAATGTACTACGCGCAGCTTAAACCCCAAATCAAGATATGAGACATGCCTGCTAGCATACATGTCAATCTAACAATGCAGATTCTTTAACATGTATGCATGTGAATAGTACTCATGTTCCGTAAGCTATCAAAAACAAGTATTCATTCAGCTATGTCTCTTAACTACACATGCACATGTAAAGTTATCAATCTGAAAGTCAGATTTCTTTTCAACAAAATAATTCTTCTAAGCTCACATTTTGGCAAACTTAAGCTAAAAAATATTGAACATGGAAACAGCAATTTTTGTGGCATTCTCAAAGAAAACTTTGGATTCAAAAACTGAATGATATGCTATGGTTTATTGAGGGGGTTATTGCTAAAATAAAACAATATATCAAGCCTATCATTTGTCAGCAAAGCAAATGAATATGCAAATCCATTGCACAAATTAACCTAACAAGGGGTATCCTATCACGCCTGTTTCAAACTGTAACTGCATGTGACCATTTTCCATTCAGCACAAAGTTTGCATGGTTTTTTTTCCTTTTGAGCAATGACAAACATTTAGGATTTGAACAAAAAGTTACTTACTACACACAAACTCTAGGAATTTGATCAGATTACATATCCTGGAGTCTGAAATGTCAATATCCAGTACTTATAATTACCCCCTATTCAAACAAAACAATAAATAAAATTAATATGGATTAGCATGGCAATTAAAATCAGGAATATAATCATACATAAATGGAAAATACACATTAATCTGCCCTAATATTGATATGAAAACCATATGTGCTAATGAAATGATTATTGTAAGGAATTGATGCAATGAAAATATGCAGAATATCGTGTTAACACTTCAAGCACTATTAGCAAAATTATCAAAAAACAAATATCTGAGTAATATCACAATAGCTGAATCAACACTAAACATTTGCAATATCTGCTTAATCTGATATCTGTTAGAGATTCACTGATTTTTATATTACCTTATTTAAATATATATGTTACCTCAAATTTGAATAACAGTTAAGCTGCAATTTTATTAAACCAAGTCCTTACAATACACATGAGTATGTAACAGAGTGACACACAATATAGTGTAATAATATCTTATATGAGCAACCCATGGACTAACAAAACTGTCATTTTCAAAACTTAACAGTACTTTCAACAATTGTCAACAGTTATAACATGCAAGTCCTTTTCTCACGTGAGGCAAACTTTCATAATTGGCTGCTTTGATGACCCTAATGAATAATTCACAAAATGCTAAAAACAAACTGCAACATGAAATTCTTGATTGGATTCCGTGGAAACCTGCTACGTTCTCAAACCAAAATGATGAAACCATCTGTGAAAGTATTGACATCTTCAAGTAATAATTTCCTGCTGTAAGAAAACACAAGGTTTGCTGACATCATAACCAGTCCTTAGAGAAGGGCAGTGTAGCTTCTGACTCAAGTATGTACTGCATGCATCTCAAAAGACTACTAGACAATTCCTTTTAAGACAAATGCACCCAAAGATTACAGGAACTCTCCTGTTTTATCATTTATAATGGATAATCTGTGTTATTCATTTTGATCATGATCTGCAGACTAACCTAGAATATGTGAGGAAACATTAGGAGATTGATTATTACTGTCAACGTGACAAACAATTATATTACTAAATTTTAATGTCTTGCTCTAGTATATGGCTTACAGAAAATTATTTTTCAAAATCCTCATTATACAATAACATTTCATTTGACAGGTGAAATATTAATGAAACATGATGCTCAGGGTGATTCTCTGAAACAATCAGATCTCACCTTATATCTACTTTAGTGATTTTCTGTTACTGACAATGCTTCACCATATTGAAAGGACCACAGATGTCTCTGAACTTTCACTAAATTCCCCATTTGCCAGTTGGTCATGTGCAGCTCTGTCAGGCCTGTGAGAAGTGAGAGGATACATTTGGGCTGCGTTTTGCAATAATCCAGACATATTGCATCAGGAATACCAAGAAATGCTTCACACATGTTGGGAATCAAACCCAGGCTTTCTGTGTGAACCACGCACCTTCCTCACCACCCAAGGCCTACTTGCAACTGTGCTGGTTTGACAGCAGCATGCTGCATCGAACATTACTAAATGGTCAAATAACAAAGCTATAAGTATGCTGGGACTGAAGGAATACTGTTTGCTTGTTGGTTGCAATATCAGTGGATATATAGAAGGGTTACTCCAAATGACTCACTATTCTTCCTCAAACTTCAAGGATGGACAATAAAAGTCTGCGATCCAAATGATACAAAAGACTAGTCACTAAATATAGTCGCCTACCGCACTGAAATAGACCTGTCTGTATAACATTGTTTAGATAAATGTACCTTTGAAACAAAATGTCCTCCTAACAATAAGATTTAGCCTTGTGTTTCTTCATGTTGTGTCAAAAAGAAAGATACCGTAAATCATGAAATTAAAGCCAGCATGAAATTAATGAAAAAAATGTGAGTGTCCCTCACTCGCATTAATAAAGGGATGCATTTTTGTCTGGACATGTTGGTGTATACTGTCATGTCAGGTTCACTGCACATGGCCGGAAGCAATAACATACTCAACAAAGCGCTAGCTCTTCACCAAGTTCCTCTGCAAGTGTGGTCAGTTTCTTTACGCTAGTCTATCAACCGGTTATGACAGTTGCCATGACGGTGTATGACGGCAGCCTTGTTCTTGTTAACCTGTCCAAAAATCTAATAATTACAAGAACTGCTCACCAACGAGTAATAGTGGAAGCCTCGGTGGCTGAGTAGGTAAGATCACTGACTTTTGTGCTGGTGATTAGGTGCCTCACTCTGGCAGTGTGGGTTTGAATCCTGCATGTGACTCGACCCAAAAAAGTACTAGAATCTGTACTTTACTAAGAAAGTGTTACCCCAAATATAACAGTTGTTACATGTCCAGTACCGTCACAGCAGTCGTGGTGAATACATAACACTCCTCATTACCTTCAAAGGATTGCGCTAACTCATGTAACATTACTTGACACCTGTACAATCTCCGTCATCAACCAGACCTATCTCATTTGAGGAAGCCTTTCTTGAAATGTCCTGCTTTTGATTTCTTGGAAGTCAGATCAAATGTCAAGCAGTTGAAGTTAAGCACGTGATGATATTATTCAATCAAACTGCTATCACCCCAGACTCTGTCAAGGAATTCTCATTCTACAGTCTTGGTGTTATTGCTGAATAGTTCAAAGGTAGGCTACCCACATAAATTTCATGAGACATCTTAGGCAAGGGATCAACACTCGCATTAATTTGGTGACTCATTAATTTCATGACTTACAGTATCCAAAAGGCAAATGAATACTGCTATATGTTTTTAAGTCTGAAATTAAAGACAAACCAAATAACAAAGTAAACTTTTTTGCCTTTCGGACAAGTCAAATTACATAAAATTTTATGACAAATATCACGTTTGACCTGAACAGTTGAATTATAAAGGATTTCTTCAATGGTTTGCACACACTCAAGGCATAAGAGGAATGATATTTCGAAGCATGGGATATTATGTGTAGTCTGCATGATTAAAAAAGGATTACTTTGAGACAATAATTATCCCGAAATAACAAGGTTGAAATAATAGAAACTGACTCAAGTATGAAGTGGAAACATAACTTTGACAAAACTGATACAATTCCCTATTTTGACTTGTACCATATCTTTTCTGTCTTTTTAGGTGAATGATTGACTTGCCTTTGTATGTGTTTGAGATGGGAGCCACCAGTGGGGCAGGATGCGCTCAACTTTTTGCCATGGGAATCATCACTATTTGATAGCGATTGTGATAAAGTCGGAATCGTACAATGGGCTCTAAAAAACTTTCCATAATCATAAGGATTTCGTACGATTATGGAAACTTTTTTGGTTGCTTTATTTTCCAAACTAGCTTAATCAGATTTTCAATTTGTATTATACATTTCCTTACCAAACATAATACCCCAATACCTAATGCTCCACTAATGAATGATTTTTTTGCATTTGCTATATATTACATGTCGAATAACTTGCTAAATAATAGTAACATATCTAGGTTGAAACACACACAATAATGATATAAAGAAATATCTGGTTCATGCTTACATATCTGTATAGAAGGATATTCTTGATTAACAAGTTTGGTCAATTGATGAAAAGTAAACACAATCTCACAAGCTGTAACTGCTATGCAAACAATATGAGTACATATGCATCAAACAATGGACAATTCTAATAAAATGATTAATATGCTAAAAACTTTATAAAATGACTTCCCCTTGATAAAATCTCACATTCACATGTTGACAGATATGATATCTACATCAAGCAACTTGCATAATTCAAGGTGTTATTAAGATCTCCCTATGACAACCATGGTCTGGTTCTGTGTCAGGATGGCACTATTGTATAACTATCACCTGCAAAATGACACATAGCTTTGGTTCGCAAGGTAAATGTGCACGTTTGTACATCTTAGTTCAGGCCAGACTAAGTTTGTTTCTTAACAGAAGAGAAATGTATCCAATATTTCGGGCTAAGTAGTACAATTGTAGTAGAAGATTCTAAAATGTCACAGGACAGTGTTACTTATATAAAGAAGTTGTGCTAAAGTAGTGCAAACACATGATTACTTGTAACATAGCTCATTAAATCAGTATTTGATTGAAAGTATGCTTATATGCTTAAACAACCTTAGTATATTTTTAATACAGACTTTCTTGACAATTCTTTTCACTGTCATATTTATAGCTTTTCTTGTACCCTCTGGTTAACACTGTCCCACTTTGTCTTGGATCCTGTGTCTGTTTAATGAGCTGTAAAACAAGGTATAACACTGGTCTGGCCTAAACGTGTACTCAATAGAAACTGTGTTGATCACAAGTTGAAGCCTAGGCCTAACATATTTTGGCTAGGTTTACGGGTCTGCCAATCTTAAAAATTTAAAATTCAGAACAAAATATAATCAGAATGACAAGGTTTTAAACAGCCACTTGTAAAGACTGATTTATCAATAAAAACCAAAATGAATGACTGCTTAAGATTTTAGATTAATAGTACTTAAAAGGACCCCTAACCAGCCTATGATTTCTCATGTTTATTGCCTACTGATCCAAATATAAAATCTTGTACAATATCTTGTTTACCTACCGACCAAATATTTGACTTTCAAAATCTGGAACCCACCAAAAGGAAATAAGTTGGCCATATTAATTCATTGCATACAACTCTCTTTCTAAGAATTTAGGGAAAATGTAGAATATATCATTAAAACAATGTTAATCTACAAGAACTTACTTCTTGGAAAAAGAACTCAGTGTTATTTCATGGCCTTCAAATGCAAGAAAACATGAAGATTTGTCTAAATACTTCAATATCATTTCTCGATACATAACACTACATGTTATCTGCCTAGTTTGCTCTTAAAAATAATTTAGACATACATTCAGTAGATTAAACCAATAAATATGAAATATGAAAGTCCATAAAGCACCACTTGTTTCAAAAACAAGGCATTTCGTGATAGTAAGAGGTTATCAGCCATGATATGTTTTTGGACTGTGTCACAGATCAAGGTCACACTGTGTCAAAGGTCACCATGTCACATGTCATGTGTGACAAAGGTCACACAGATCATTAAAGGTCATATACATACAGTAATGGCCACTTGTCAGTTGGGAGAATCAGTTCACCAACTGTAGATCACAGAATCTGTTTTTCCATGAAAGGGCAGTCCCCATTGGCAATTTATTTCATTTGTCCTATTGCCTTCAGAAACACAATCCCTCAAGTCAGTTTTGTGACTAAAGTCAGAAGTGCAACAGGGGTGCCATCTTCTTGGTTTCAAACTGAACAAAATCACTGACTAGCCAAAAAACAAGAAGGGTCTCCGTGAATCTGCAAACACGTCTGTTTCTAAGCTTGTACTTGTAGGTTAGAAAACCTAGAAATTAGCTGTTGATGTCCTACCATCATTGTTGTGACTTGCTCATGCCCATTTCACAACCAAAGGAAACAAGCATCACCACATGTAGATTTCAATCTGGTTCACAAACAAGTAAATCCATGTTCCAGGAAGATGTCCACTGTTGTCTGTATTGATGCTGATGCAGCTGATCCATATCAACACCTCCCCAATCTGAATCCAAGGATTGTCTGATTTCCTGGTGTTGCACAGTATATAAATTGCATAAGGATGATCCATCATTCATACAAACTTGTCATTTTCTCCCTTGTGGTTTTAAACGATTGTCACACAGTGTTCTTCGAAATGAACATCCGTACGTTATATCATATATACTTCAGCTGTTAATCTATGGCACTCATAAATGCTGGTTGTACATGGCCCACTGTATTGGTACCAACACTGATAATGATATGAACGATGAAGTATTCTTGATGTGTGCTTCACATGGGGTCACATGATAAATGCTAGGGTCAAGGTCACATAACAAAAACAAGATGGCCACCCCTGGTTGTCTGGATCATACTTTTGTTTCTCTGTTGCAGTTGTGTATGTCATTTAAAAGGTGGTTATTGTATAAAAGTGTTTGTTTTTTCTCATCTTCTATTATTGACTCATCTCCTTCATCAGGGCTATCAATCTGAAACATAAGACAAAATCAAGTATGAAATTTAAAAAATTATTTAAAGACAATTTTACACTTTTTGACTTTTCACATATAGCCACTTTTCCGAACTTTCTGCATACAATTAGGTGTATAGTAAATTGTATCTGATATGCAGGCATCACCTAAAATACTTTTGAAATATGAAACATTTAAAATGAACATGCCAAAATAATTCACAAGTGACCATAGAGCTATCAGTATGAAGAAAAGAGGTGAGGTGAAATGGGGTTTAATGTATCATTCAAGATTATTACACTTACATAGCAACATGCATGCATGCACGTGGTACTAGTTTGGACTAATGATGATTTTATACTGCTAGCCCTCTGAGATGCCATGCTACAGTTTAACATCAATACCCCACTCAGACACAGAATACTGACTCCGAGTCGACCAGTCCTTGTTTTAGCCCCTTAATGCCAAGCCCCAGGCAGGTTAACAGTAGGTACCATCTTTTAACGTCTTTTGGTATGAAGCGGCCGGGAATTGAACCCCTGACCTTCTGCTCTCTGGACAGATGCTCAAACACGAGACAATGGAGGTGGTGTTATGAAGAAATGAACCCAAGAGGACAATTTAACTGCATCTCACATACAAAATAAATACAGATACAAGAAATACTTGCTTGAAACAATCCCCCTGTGAGAAGTAATGAGTATTACTGAAAGTGTAAATACTAGACCAAATATTCAGCTTTCACACAAACCTTGGTAGCAGTTCTTCTGACATATTTTAAAAATATATTTACCTCATTTATTGGCCTCAAAAGGTTTCCATTTTTTGGAACCCCATTCAGCCTCGTCTCTTGGTGATTCCGTCTCCGTTTGACTTTGACGACAGCATATATAATCCCCATGGTCAATGAAATGATGAGTACCGACACACCGGCTGCTATGCTGGCTGTCACAACCTTCTCCTCCTCCCGGACTGCAATAGACCATCATATATGTACATTGTGAACATGTGATATGGGGTTTAGCATAGTGTTCAAGATTGTTGCACTTATATAGTGACGTACAGTGTGTGTGTGTGTGTGTGTGTCAGTATACTGACCCCGAGCCGACCAGTCCTTGTTTTATCCCCTTAATGCCATGTGTCAGGCAGAGTAACAACAAGTACCATGTGTTAACATCTCTTGGTGTGATGTGGCCGGGGATTGTACCCCCACAGCATGCTGTAATGTGTGTAAGGAATGCTGTAGTTTTGTTCTTCCCTCAATACAAAATATACACAAAAATGTATAAATCAATGAAACTCAATGAAGAGTTGAATCTCCTAAGATCCAGATATTTAGTGATTCATACTATGTATTTATCTCAGGGTTACCCGATTCTAGAAAATTCAACAGAATGAACCACATGACAGATGTGTTTGGTCTCTGGAACTTTACAAATGTCCTGAGTTTGAGTTTCAGTATCATGATTTTTGTTGTATCATGGAATCTCATCTTGCCATTTCTGTCATCGGGAGATACATGCAACAGTCCTGGGTCCTGCTACAGCAGGGCTAGGTCAGGGCAGGTCCATGTCTCCAGATTGTGTGTGCGAAAAAGGTACAACATGCATAACAGATAAGTAGCCAGAAAAGGTTTTTACTTCTTTCAAAGATATCAGGTGACAGCTCTTCACATCTCTGACCTGTGAACATCTCAGGACATCTGAAAAGCAATTAGAAGATACAGATCATTTACTGGGAGTAGGTGAGATGCAGGAGTAGATGAGATGCAGGACAGCCAATTAGCAGCCATCCAAAAAGGGAACATTGATAGGGAGCACGGAAACGTTCCTGACCATATGCTCTGCGGGTAATGAATTTCAACAATATCCTCCTTTAAATGTAAATATTGTCTTTACACCAGTTACCAAAGTAACAGTGAATGAGTGAGTATTATTTTACATCACTTTAAGCAATATTCCAATATTAGCTCATAATAAAAAGCAGAGTTCCAGCCTATTCTACCCTGGGATTGCAAATGGTTACCTTGCTTCCCAATTTCAATGTGTGTATCAGTGTTTGGGCTTATACACAACTGTCAGGAATACAATGGACATGTCATTCAGCCAACTGGTTATATTGGTCTGGAGCAGGGGAACCAGTGGTCAATAGTGAGAGCATCACAGTCTTACAGACAACTTACAGCAGATAGTTGCCATTTAACGTCACACAGTCGATATGGCCTAGTTAATGTTCCACACTTTAAATGTCTAACCATTGTTACTTCGGGGATTCTATATACCATAACAATTTTATTTTCATTATTTGTAACTTTTTTCCCAAGCAGCAAAATCTGTACACTGTTTTTCACTTACTTGCAAGATAATGTTCTGTTTCCTCCTAAATATATAGCAAAACATTCCCCATTTTGGAGGCACCCCTTTTTGTACTTTTCACTGTCAGTGCATGGCTTCCGATGTGAAAAGGCTTCAGTAGTGGTGTCTGGGAGAGGGGCCGGAGTCGTGGGTTTGCCTGGTACCCTTCCACAGGCATCTGCAACAACAACAACAACATGGTGACAATACTAACAAGTACAGTAAACTATGGTTATAATGAACTAAAAGGGACCTCTAATTTTAGTTCGTTATAACCATAGTTTGTTATATGCACACATACACCCAATGTATAACAAATCGACGTGACCCCTAAACAGTTTGTTATATCCATCAGTTCGGTACAAACGTGTTCATTATAAACGTAGTTTACTGTAGTAAGCTGTTTGTCCAATATATGGAGGATTACCCAAGTAGTAGTCGCTGGTTTTTTCCATTCTTGGTGTCCCCTCTCTTCAATCCCCATTCAGGTTGATGCCCCAAACCGTCGCTACCCCTGCCTGACATTTCTACAATGCCAACACACCATTCTGTACGTGGATATTAAATGAAAATCATCCAAAGTTACAGTGAGTGAAGTTAGTTTAACACCACTTTGACAACAATTCCAATATCACAGTGATTCATCTTGATGTGGGAGGAATGCCTCAAGTGATGCAGGTCTTAGATGTTTATCACTTCAGGTGACACCCACGAGAACGAGTATGGTGCTGACAAACCAAGAAACAAACTCGGGAAGAATGTCAACATGTGCTTGTACAGTATGAAAGCAATAAAAGTGTAGTCAATTAAACATACACATATATAATTAATTCTAATCAAATAAACACGATTACACCAACCATTGATAGACAGCACACACATGACAGTGATCATCATAAATCGAGCCCCAGACACCATCATGAACAGCTACTGGATATTATCACAATATTGCAGTCTCCGAAGTGCTGTTTATATACACAAATTTCATCAACATGTGAAGGAAGCCCAGGCTTCCTCCACTCACAAACACAATGGTTACCTTATGCTGGCCACACCAACTGGACAGATTGACCAATGGTTGACATGCATTGTGTGGGGGCGTATACACATGGTAATGTCTTAATCTGGACACTCCACGTCATTACTTCCTGAATGTTAGGATAAGACACTGTGTGGCGCCTTAATTAGATGTGAACAAGGATATGGCGTAATTCCTGGGCAATATGAGAACTTAGTGACCTTTTCAAAACTTCAATGAAGCTAAATAGTAAAAAAACATAAATGGAAAAAGTAGTATTATTACCAGTAAATTCTTTATTACAAAAACAATAAGTAGTGAAAAATAAAACTGGTGTGAATATTTGTTGTGAACAAATTGAGTAAATAAACATCAAGTGAAAAAGTAGTGTTATTGACAGAAAAGGCTTTCTTACGATAACAACAACATTATCTGTGAAACAAAAACAAAACTTAAGTTGATGTTAATATTTTTTCAAGGGGTTTATTTCCATAATCAGATGAGACTCTTTCCTTTTCTTATGGATTTTCTCTGTCAATTTACCAAGAAGCAAGAGGCATGTTGAGTTTAAGTTTAAAACTGCTCTTAAAAGTTGAAACACCATGCAAACAGAACTTAAGCAGCTTTCCAATACTGATTTTTTATTTAGACATACTATATTTACTTTAGCAAACATTTGGGCCAACGTATCTGTAAAAACAAGGAAACAATGGTCAGGTCCCCATGTGAAGAAGTGTTTATCTTATTTACCAGAGTTGTCAAAGCAACCGATTCAGAACAACCATTGTCTGAATGAACATTTAATTCCAAAGGCTAATTACCCTGTAGCCATGGCATGTTGTGTCTCGAATCACTTAATTGCCATTACTTTAAGATGCCAATCTCATTATTAATCCTCATCACCATTGTATTGTACATTTACTTTCAGCCAACCTGAATGAGCTGTGCACCTGGTTTATTCAGATAAAGTAGACCCTTGGGTTTCAGAGAAATACCTTTAATCTGATATGCTGTGTTTGTAGTGTTGTTTTAAGGGATTAAATTGTGGGATGTTTTCTGAAATAAGATATGTGGTGCTGAAATAATACATAAATAATAATAAATCATTATAATAAAATTATTCTTAATTCATCATTTCCCTTTTTCATTTTTCGACCAATTTGCTTTTTCACAACAACCTAGTGCTTGTCACACTGAGATCCAAAGACCAAGTGAACACTTTCCCCTGCAGTGTAGCTGCCATGTTCCTACGGCCCTCAGAAGGTCAACTTTGGGGAACCAACTGTGCACCCATGTCACTTCTCATTAATTACATGCCCTTTATATTAATGTCTTTACATCCATGTCAGGTAACAACCATGGCTTTATAAGCCTTGGTCCAGAGATGATCTCACGGTTTACCTACCTAGGGTTACGCTAGATACTCCCAACCACAACATGACAACCACTACCCCAATGTGCTGACCTGGCACATAGTGCTTCTTGTATTAAGTACAAAATTGTATACCACAAGCTACCATCTTGATGTTCTCTCTTCCTACCAAGAATTGTACACGGTTCACTCTCATATAGCAATATGTAAGTGACTGAGTATTGTTTTACGCCGCTTTTAGCAATTTTCCAACAATAATACGGCGGGGGACACCAGAAATGGGCTTCATACATTGTACCCATGTGGGGAATCAAACCCGGATCTTCGGCAAGATGAACAAACGCTTTAACCACTAGGATACAATATGCAAATAATCATTCCAAGTCACATGTGGCTGAAACCAATGCAGTCAACAGGTTCTCAGTAAAGTCAGCTATCCTTTATTCTAGTCATAGATGTGTTTAATCATGAGTAAATACTTACAAGGGTTCGCTCCAGGTTTGGTGCAGTCTATGTCATGTGCTCGGTTCGCATTGTTTATTGAAATAAACATGGGTACAGCTACACATGTTTTAATGAGAGTTGTCAATTTCATTTTAATCTGTTTCCAACACCATTCACCGCTGTCTCATACAAAGAGTTTTCCCAGCTGTTACACAATCAAAATTAGCAGCAAATATCCAAATGATGGTCAAAATTATAATCAGCTTCCCTCACCAATCCAAACGATAGTACAAGTAAACAAACCTCTAAGCCATAGTGAACATGCTATGCTTAGTCCAACACTGTTATTACAGTCATAAAAACTGAATAGTTCTGACACCTTATGAATAGCTTACACTAACTTGATCCTTGAAGCATACAACCACAGTTGAGTTCTACAGAAAAACACTGTGGTACAATGCCGCTGTTGTGGCTGATCAATAGCAACAGAACAATTACAACCTTTTTTCACCAAATACTGCTGAAATACTGTAGGCCCAGTGACTCAAATTGAATGCTTTGACACAGAATGAAACTGACAAGTCATAACAAATGCAACAACAGAACGAAACTGCACATATTTCCCATCTGTGTTCTACTACAAGACTCTGCAATATCAGACTGCATTCAACTCAGGTGTTCCTTGGAGTCGACTGTATACAACAGAACATGTAATTAAAATAGCACGCTTTCAAACACTTCACCATGAATGGAATGGAACAAGAAACAGAAGCACACCCTTTTCAGAATATAACAATGAAGAAACATCCGACATGTTGGATCTCTTGTCAGCTTCCTACACTGTCAGTAGTTTCCACTGCTGACGAAATCACATCCTATGTCCATGTTCTCCTGCACAAGAATAATCCACACAATATCGACAACACTTTACATTCCACGTATATGAAATTCTTACTCCATTCAGTACAATAATGCCCACCATTGATATCCCTAATGTGCTTACCTGCACAATTACAACACCAAAGTAAAGTAACCCCTTTTATGCCAACAAGAAAAGAATACATGTTTTCGAAAACCAGGTATCAATATTTGACAATGCATCAATAATGTCTCATTATATCCTCAAGGAAATAATAAATATTTCCTGAAAGGACTAAGTTGACTAAATCTTAGACTAATCACCCAACAAAACACCTAAAGGTTGTGACCCAAATGGTTAATGCAAATCTGAATTGGTCTATCAAGTAACCCTACTGCATACCAGTCACTCATGAGTGAGTACACTGAACATGATGGATTATACTTCCCGTGGGGTTCACACTCAAACAGAGAGCACACGAAACATGGCCCATTTTAGTCATTAATGTACCTCACCCCTGCATTGCATTCTTAAATGAAGAGGACATTACCATTTCCTGGCTTTTGTGCAATCAGAATATTTAACATCACTAATGTGAATGACTTGGAGTAATGTGAGTACGATGTTGATTTCATCAGCTGATAGAGTAACTGCAATGTCCTTGTTTAACCTGTAATACAAACATGCAAGCAAAGTGTCAAAAAAAATTAATATAATTATAGATAATTTTCTTTTTTTAATTCTGTTTTCGTAACTTCATTTTGTGATTTATCTATTTTAGATACAAAAAGGGTCAATATTTTTGAATAATATGTTGCTTATTTTCATTGCAAAAACTTTTTCACCATTATCATTTATTCTATAATGCTTATGAATAGCCAAGCTCCTTCCCAGCGCGTGACATCTTCGTTACACTCCCGGTAACATCGCTGTTACAAGAATCTTGAAATTTGCCCCCTAAAACCCAAAGTAACATATATACTTTTTATTTTTGTCTTTTGGAATGCCAATACAGTTATTTTTTAAAAGGGTTACGACTGACCATATTTCCCAGATGAATTTAACTTTTTGTTTGTTTGATCAGATTTGTTCAAGACTGCAGACGAACGGAAAATCACCCAAATTCCCACTTACATTCTTACTATACCAATTACATGATAGTTGAAATGAAATAGAAATTCAAACAGATGAAAATTTTTTGTTTGGATAAGAGTACTCGGCTGTCATCGCTTGTTTGTAAGCATGCTGGTCCGTCTGATGCGAGTTCAACTCCAAGCATGACTGTGACCACATATGACAGTGGGGAGTTTTTGCTGGTGGCAGCGATAGTATAGAGAGCTCTGCGAATGAGCTATCACTGTGAGGAGTTTGATGAATAGCAGAAATGGGAAACAAATAGATAAGAGTTGTATAGGGTGAGTGAGTAAATGATATCCAATGACAGTTTGAGCAATAATTATGTGATATGACAGAGTCGAGTAGTTTCAAACCAGTGGTTGATAGTATGAGCACACATAAATGTCAAGGTACAACTACACTATTAGCCATGTCACACATTGTAACAAACTTGTCCTCTAGTCAGTCAACTCTTACAGCTAGTCACCTGGATCCTGTTCCAAAAAGCGATCTTAACAGTACAACTAACCTAAATAAAAGTGACAAAACCCTTTATCTATCCTTAAGAAACATCTGCTAAAAGCAGAGCTGAGTGTATGACTCCGACAATATCATGAGCATGTGTTTATGAATCACTATCAAGTAATGATGATACAAAGTTTTAGTGAAATGGTGAGCATATCCTGTCCCATCAGTGGCACCATCACAAACACATGCAAAGGCAAGTCATTTGTCCAACTGAAAAACATGGGAACACTTGGTACAGGTCAAAATAGGGAATTGCATTGGCCACCATACCTGTCAACTATAAATCTGTCCTAATGTTTGGTGTTACTGTGTTGTGGAACAAGGCTCTGTTCTGCCCAAGATTCTTGCCAAGACCTGATTACGTACAGACAGCCCTTACATAGCCGAAATATTGGGACTGTGGATTAAAACATTCACAAAGCATGAGTGTTGGATATTAAGCATAATGTGCTGGATCTTGTTTAGGATGTACAAGTAACATATCTTCCATCTTCCCGAGGCAAGGGCGTTAACTGACTATAAAAGTCCAGTTTCCACCCTTGCCGAACTAGGCTGGACTTTCTGGGCTTGACCGTAGCACCATCAGTGGCTATTACAAGTGATGTCTCTTCTATGTCCCTCCTACTGACCAATCAGATTCCATCTCTCATGTCACTTGCATTTGCATCAAACGCCCATTCAAGATGATCTGAATGGTAATCAAGATCAATATCGAGTCTTACTTCGCAAAGTGCATCATACCACTTGAGCACTTTGATTAAGAAAACATAAAAATATCTCCAAAATATCTGTTGATGCCCAGTTAATGGCACACATGCTTTGCAAATCCTGCAGTTAACTGAAATTTTCACATAGAATTTCATGTTGTTTACGACCAAAATGTCTAGTTTGTTACGCAATTTTGATTGGACTATACATAGACCCGTTAGTCCAGCCAAAACATAACTCCATAATACCATCCTAGTTCGCCAAGTGTGGAAACTGAACTTTTATAGTCAGTTAACTCCCTTGCCTTGGGGAGATGAGGTAGTCAGGTTCCAGAGAAACTGTTCCACAGGTGAACTAATTTTCTGTGACATGACTAGCTAAAAGATGTCAGACTGTTTTCCCTGGCTGAGTTGGTGTTCTTTTCAAACTCAACTTGTGTGAGCAGTTATGCAGCCATGTCTTTGTGTGGCTGGCTCAGTCATTCAATCAACCCTTGTTACATAATCTAACATGTCCTCATTTTCATATTGACCGAAAGAAACAAACTTAAGTGTTTATTCAGCTACTTTCCAGACAAAAAGGTCATAATTAATTCAATGAACAAACAAGTGTAGTTTACTTCCCATGACCTGAATTGTAGAATTGATTGTAACATACATAAATCATTATTTGTTCACACCTAATGCTTTCTCCACTACTACCTAGCTTCTTACTGTATTGATTGCCTCTCTCTAATGCTACCATTATGGCCAGAAGTCCCAATCATCAATATTAATTCGCAGAAAAGTCTTGGTACAAATTAAAAGTACCTATCACAATATCTTGTCTTCCTCAACAGACCATGTTGCCGAATCAGCAAAAAAAGTATGTCTAATGCAATTCCATCTTTTTCACTTGAACCTTATTTCCAGTGTTATTTCAGTCTGCATGATACGAAAGGATTACTTTGAGACAGTCATTATCCCGAAATAACCAGGTTGAAATAATGGGAACTGACTGCGATTCAAGTATGAAGTGGAAACATTACTTTGACAAAACTGATGTCTGATGTAATTCCCTATTTTGACTTGTGCCATATCTTCTGTGTTTTTCTGTGTATAGTGATTCATAACACATGCATATGATACAGTTGGAATCGTACAATAAGCTCTGCTTTTAGCAGCGATTATTTACGATTATGGAAAGGGCTTTGTTGCTATTTTTTAACATACTGTTTACTTTCACAGTCAACATTAATCCACATTAATCCACACTTGCTATAACAAACATGGACTGCAACAAATGAAACTAGTTCAGGGAGAAGTGAGTGAGTATGGTTTTAGCAATATTTCAGCAATATCACAGTCGGGGACACTAGAAATGAGCTTCACACATTGTACCCATCTGGGGAATTGAACACGGGCTGTGTGGCTGCTTGTCTGGACTGATGTCACTGAGCTCAATGAGACACCATGCCATAGTTTAAAATGAGTCGACTAGTCCTTGTGTTAGCAACATGTCTTGTACTTTGAAGAACCATTATCTCTTGCTACTAGGCTGGAAACCATTACCATTGAATGACTACTGGTACAACAAAACGGCAAGCATCGCATGCGACTAAAGTTGAAACCCTAATTACTCTAGGTATCTACCAAACCTATTTCTTTACTTTCCAATCGAGTGTTTGCTCAAAAATACCACCTCATACAAAGGACCTAAAGAACATGTGAAGTAAAAACCTAAATTGCCAATCAAACAGACCCTATTCCAGAGCTATGTAATCTGTTTCGTGACATTTTTTCAGTCCAATTTATTTTAGAGACACAAATTGTGAGTATTTAACTGAAGAATGGCCTTCTTACACATAGACACTTATGCCACCAGACCGCCTCCATGGTCTAGTGGAAGAGTGTCCGCCTGGAGAGTAGAAGGTCCCGGGCCGCATCATACCAAAAGATGTTAAAAGATGGCACTTGTTGTTACCCTGCCTGGCCCCTGGCACTAAGGGCAGTGCAATAGTCTTGGATGCTGTGTTAAACCCCATTTCACCTGACCTCACTTATACCACCACCATCACAACCTCAATCATCATCACAATCACAATATCTATCATAATCACATTTTGATCATCATCATCATCATCATCATCATCATCATCATCATCATCCTGTTTTCCATTTCCCTTCAGTTTAGATAACACAGGCTATTAATATTTCACAAGCCTCACCTATCCATGAAACAGGCCAGTCAGTCTATCATGAAAGTCAGCTGCATCAGTCAGGTGGCAAGTCTACTTTTTGTTGCACAAACTATATTCTTGTCAGTTTTTTAAGCCTGGGCTTAATAATACATGTGTAAGAGGGAAAAGACAAGAATACTTGTAAAGTTGACAGATGAAAACCACAAAACATAACTCTGTAGAACGAACACCTGGATTATCACAAACGGGAATATTGTCTTATGGCATTTCAATTGTTTTGCATTTTTTCTTTCAGTCATGCCTCACAATATCCACCAATCAACCAGTGAACAATCAATCAATCATTATTACACTTGCCAAGTACTTACTTGGTCCATGAAGTAATCTTGTACAACTGAAATGCTTAAAATGACTTAACCAAAAGTCTTGAAGCATGTGACAATTTCCATGTGACAAACATGACCTTGTTTGAAGATGAAGAGTGTATGAAGTTTCATGACAAAAGTTTACACCAAAGAAAATAGCTCACAAAATTAAAACCCAAAGAAAATAACACAATGAGGATAACCCAGAGATGATAACCCAAAAAGGATAACCAAGAGATGATATCCCAATGTGGATAACCCAACGAGGATAACCAAGAGATGATAACCCAATGAGGATAACCAAGACATGATAACCCAATGAGGATAACCAAAAGATGATAACCCAATGTGGATAACCCAAAGATGTTAACCCAATGAGGATAACCCAAAGATGTAACCCAATGAGGATAACCAAGACATGATAACCCAATGAGGATAACCAAAAGATGATAACCCAATGAGGATAACCCAGAGATGATAACCCAATGAGGATAACCCAGAGATGATAACCCAATGAGGATAACCAAGAGATGTAACCCAATGAGGATAACCAAGAGATGATAACCCCATGTGGATGACCCAAAGATGATAACCCAATGAGGATAACCCATAGATGTAACCCAATGAGGATAACCAAGAGATGATAACCCAGTGAGGATAACCAAAAGATGATAACCCAATGAGGATAACCCAGAGATGATAACCCAATGGGGATAACCCAGAGATGATAACCCAATGAGGATAACCCAATGAGGATTACCCAATGAGGATAACCCAATGAGGATAACCCAGAGATGATAACCCAATGAGGATAACCCAAAGAAGATAACCCCACGAGGATTACCCAGAGATGATAACCCAACGAGGATAACCCAATGAGGATAACCCAGAGATGATAACCCAATGAGGGTAACCCAGAGATGATAACCCAATGAGGATAACCCAGAGATGATAACCCAATGTGGGTAACCCAGAGATGATAACCCAATGAGGGTAACCCAGAGATGATAACCCAATGAGGGTAACCCAAAGATGATAACCCAATGAGGATAACCCAGAGATGATAACCCAATGAGGGTAACCCAGAGATGATAACCCAATGAGGATAACCCAAAGATGATAACCCAATGAGGATAACCCAATTAGGATAACCCAAAGATAACTTGAAGAAGAAAACTCAAAAATGATAACCCAGATATTATAACACAAAGAAGATAATCTACAGAAAAAAACCTAAAGAGCAAACTCAAAGATGATAATATAGTGAGTGAGAGAGTGAGTATGGTTTTACACCACTTTAAGCAATGTCACGGTGGGGGACATGAGAAATGGGCTTCGCACATTGTGCATTGTGGGCAAGCGAACCCGGGGCTTTGGCGTGATGAGTCAATGCCTTAACCACTTCGCTAACCCACTGCACCTGATAATATTGAGGTAACCCCAAAATGATAACCCATGGATTACAACCCAAAGATAACCAGAGATGATAAGCCAAAAAGATGACCCAAAGAAGATAACACAAAAATGATATCACAAAGATAACCCCAAGATGATACACAGAGATCATAACCAAAAGATGACTCTCCCCCCCACAAAAAAACCCAAATATCCCAAAATGATGACCAAACTGATCATGAAAAGGTTCAGTTCAGGAAGGAAAAGTGTTAAATGAATTGCTGCAAAAGTTAGTACAAGGTACTAGATCCTCATCTATAACCCTATCAAATATTCATATATCTGGCTACAACCCAACTATTTGATGACATGTGAAATCAACGTGTTTTATATGCAATTCCTTCCAGTACATACGCCACATGTTGTTGATTTCAGCCTGCAATCCCACATCCAACTTTAATAGCTATTGTACCTAACATATGTCTGTCAGTGAGGTTGGACGCTTCATCAAATATTTAAACAGTAACAGCCCATCCAGCTTCAAGATGCACCTCATTTATTTCACAGTATCTAACACCTCTAGCAGTAGTCTAGGGCAGTCATCCATGTCGAACATGTGGTGATCAGGTCGATTGCGTTATTAAATGACTACATTTCACATCTTGTAATAGACACACCTAGCCCACACCTCAGATGGCGCTGTGCAAATAATATATCCTTTGAAACTTAAATTTAAGGTTTTGTCAAAGCCAAATTAACAAATAATTGTCTTTAAAGTTAACATTTTTTCGAAAAGGAAGACTGAATAAGTTGTCATTGATAATGATTGCTTCTCAAGAGATTTCTTTTCAAAGAATGTTCATATACTGTAACAAAGTTGATTCCAAAGGGTCATATGATGAAAGATGGATAAGGTTCACATCAACTTGTGGAGATAGTTTGTCGTTCTCATCTTGTCTTCAGCATCTTTCCTCAAGAAATAAACCTGATGTTCTATAATAATTAATTGCTAGTGATATATTCCATAGCATATATTTATATAACAAAGCTATTATAATGGTTTTCATGGATCCATAAACCTAAAACAAAGACAATATCCACTAGTGTACTACTGTTTCCTGAATGGGCTTCACATATAGTACCCATGTTGGGAATAGAACTCAGGTCTTTGGCATGACGAGCGAACGCTTTAACCACTAGGCTACCCGACCACCCCTTATTGCACTGAATGATGGGACTGATGATGTAGTGTTATAGCTAATGAGTGGCGGATTTATGCAATGTGAGCACATCATCTTTTCGATTATACCTCCACAAATGGAAAGCAATATTGAAGTCAATTTTTAATTCTAATAACTCAATCAATAAGCATAAACTACAATACATTGGTTGTTGGAACATTATCACATATCGCGGCGTGTCAGCTTAATGTGGGAGGAAAGCCCAAATTGATGCAGGTCTCAGACGTTTACCACTTCGGTGAAACCCACGAGCACAGGTATGGTACTGACAAACCTAGAAACATAACCCCAAAAAAGTATTAACACAACAGCTACTCTCCTACCATCACTACCACAGCAACTAATAACACTACAGCTACTCTCCTACCATCACTACTACTGCAACTACTAACACAACAGCTACTCTCCTACCATCACTACTACTGCAACTACTAACACAACAGCTACTCTCCTACCATCACTACCCCTGCTACTACTAACAAAACAGCTACTCTCCTACCATCACTACCCCTGCAACTACTAACAAAACAGCTACTCTCCTACCATCACTACCCCTGCTACTACTAACACAACAGCTACTCTCCTACCATCACTACCCCTGCTACTACTAACAAAACAGCTACTCTCCTACCATCACTACCACTGCTACTACTAACACAACAGCTACTCTCCTACCATCACTACCCCTGCAACTACTAACAAAACAGCTACTCTCCTACCATCACTACCCCTGCTACTACTAACACAACAGCTACTCTCCTACCATCACTACCCCTGCTACTACTAACAAAACAGCTACTCTCCTACCATCACTACCACTGCTACTACTAACACAACAGCTACTCTCCTACCATCACTACCCTTGCAACTACTAACACAACAACTACTCTCCTACAATCACTACCCCTGCAACTACTAACACAACAGCTACTCTCCTACCATCACTACCACAGCAACTACTAACACAATAGCTACTCTCCTACCATCACTACCCCTGCAACTACTAACACAACAGCTACTCTCCTACCATCACTACTACTGCAACTACTAACACAACAGCTACTCTCCTACCATCACTACCCCTGCTACTACTAACAAAACAGCTACTCTCCTACCATCACTACCCCTGCAACTACTAACAAAACAGCTACTCTCCTACCATCACTACCCCTGCTACTACTAACACAACAGCTACTCTCCTACCATCACTACCACAGCAACTACTAACACAATAGCTACTCTCCTACCATCACTACCCCTGCAACTACTAACAAAACAGCTACTCTCCTACCATCACTACCCCTGCAACTACTAACAAAACAGCTACTCTCCTACCATCACTACCCCTGCAACTACTAACACAACAGCTACTCTCCTACCATCACTACCCCTGCAACTACTAACACAACAGCTACTCTCCTACCATCACTACCCCTGCAACTACTAACACAACAGCTACTCTCCTACCATCACTACTACTGCAACTACTAACAAAACAGCTACTCTCCTACCACCACTACCCCTGACACTACTAACACAACAGCTACTCTCCTACCATAACTACCCCTGCAACTACTAACACAACAGCTACTCTCCTACCATCACTACTACTGCAACTACTAACAAAACAGCTACTCTCCTACCATCACTACCACTGCTACTACTAACACAACAGCTACTCTCCTACCATCACTACCACTGCTACTACTAACACAACAGCTACTCTCCTACCATCACTACCACAGCAACTACTAACAACAGCTACTCTCCTACTATCACTACCACTGCTACTACTAACACAATAGCTACTCTCCTACCATCACTACCCCTGCAACTACTAACACAACAGCTACTCTCCTACTATCACTGCCACTGCTACTACTAACACAATAGCTACTCTCCTACCATCACTACCCCTGCAACTACTAACAAAACAGCTACTCTCCTACCATCACTACTACTGCAACTAACAAAACAGCTACTCTCCTACCATCACTACTACTGCAACTACTAACAAAACAGCTACTCTCCTACCATCACTACCACTGCTACTAACACAACAACTAGTCTCCTACCATCACTACCCCTACTACTACTAACACTACAACAAATCTCCTATAATTACAATACTCTCAATGCCCCTGCTAACAACACAATATGTTATGCTGAGGTTCCACATGTTCTATTTTTCCATCATATCTTGAATATGGCCTCAGACTAAACAGACACATCCAAAAAATACAACAAAACCAATTACGTTTATATCCAATATTCAAATGTTCAGATGTTGTACTAGAACACATTATCTACATACGTCTCTGGAAGGCTACAGCAACAGAACTCTCACATGTGGAAGTTTTGCAAATCACTAAATAAAATCACTTGTCAAAAGACTGTAATCAAGTTGGGTTTTTTTGGGTGTGTAACACAAACAAGAGCAATGCCTCCCTTACATATGCTGATACGGTTACAAAGTGAAACGATTCAACTCAATTAACTTCCAGCATTATGAAGAAAGATCCCAACGACTGATTCTTCAATAAACCCTACAATAGATGTTCTTAATCAGAACTTACGGTCTATACTCAAAAAACAAGAAAGAAAGTTGTAATCATAACTGAAACAAGATCATCTTTGTCCTCTTCATCTTCCATATGACCTATTGACTGATAGATGTACCAGGTATTTTTTTCCTTTAAAAAAAACAAGACACCACTTGTACAGTAGAATCATTAGTGAAGTCTGGTCTGGCTTGAGCTAATTAACCACATGATCTGATATTCGAAGAAGACCAGGGAGAATTATCTGCGCTGTCTATCGTTGGCTACATCGGAAGACATCAAATACTTTAATGACTTCCACTGTCATCTCTACCAGTAAAAAACGTTGCACAATTATATCACAATAGGCTGGGGAGTTCTGCTGTCTGAAGTGGTGCGTTGATGTTTGTAGGGCTGACAAGATGGTCATGTTTGCTTGACTAACTTAGGGCAGTAGGACTGGTGTTGGTGTGGAAGATGTGATGAGTGCTTTGGAGGGGTTTGGGAGATGACCCGTGTAGTGTGGAGGGAGAGAGTGTAGTGTGGAGGGAGAGAGTGTAGTGTGGAGGGAGAGAGTGTAGTGTGGAGGGAGAGAGTGTAGTGTGGAGGGAGAGAGTGTAGTGTGGAGAGAGTGTAGTGTGGAGGGAGAGAGTGTAGTGTGGAGGGAGAGAGTGTTGTGTGGAGGGAGAGAGTGTTGTGTGGAGAGAGAGAGTGTAGTGTGGAGGGAGAGAGTGTAGTGTGGAGGGAGAGAGTGTAGTGTGGAGGGAGAGAATGTAGTGTGGAGGGAGAGAGTGTAGTGTGGAGGGAGAGAGTGTAGTGTGGAGAGAGTGTAGTGTGGAGGGAGAGAGTGTAGTGTGGAGGGAGAGAGTGTAGTGTGGAGGGAGAGAGTGTTGTGTGGAGGGAGAGAGTGTAGTGTGGAGGGAGAGAGTGTTGTGTGGAGGGAGAGAGTGTAGTGTGGAGGGAGAGAGGGTAGTGTGGAGGGAGAGAGTGTAGTGTGGAGGGAGAGAGTGTAAAGTGGAGGGAGAGAGTGTTGTGTGGAGAGAGTGTAGTGCGGAGGGAGAGAGTGTAGTGTGGAGAGAGTGTAGTGTGGAGGGAGAGAGTGTAGTGTGGAGGGAGAGAGTGTAGTGTGGAGGGAGAGAGTGTAGTGTGGAGGGAGAGAGTGTTGTGTGGAGAGAGTGTAGTGCGGAGGGAGAGAGTGTAGTGTGGAGAGAGTGTAGTGTGGAGGGAGAGAGTGTAGTGTGGAGAGAGCGTAGTGTGGAGGGAGAGAGTGTTGTGTGGAGAGAGCGTAGTGTGGAGGGAGAGAGTGTAGTGTGGAGAGAGTGTAGTGTGGAGGGAGAGAGTGTTGTGTGGAGAGAGCGTAGTGTGGAGGGAGAGAGTGTAGTGTGGAGAGAGTGTAGTGTGGAGGGAGAGAGTGTAGTGTGGAGGGAGAGAGTGTAGTGTGGAGGGAGAGAGTGTAGTGTGGAGGGAGAGAGTGTTGTGTGGAGAGAGTGTAGTGTGGAGGGAGAGAGTGTAGTGTGGAGGGAGAGAGTGTTGTGTGGAGGGAGAGAGTGTAGTGTGGAGGGAGAGGGTGTAGTGTGGAGGGAGAGAGTGTAGTGTGGAGGGAGAGAGTGTTGTGTGGAGGGGGAGAGTGTAGTGTGGAGGGAAAGAGCGTTGTGTGGAGGGAGAGAGTGTAGTGTGGAGGGAGAGAGTGTAGTGTGGAGGGAGTGTAGTGTGGAGGGAGAGAGTGTTGTGTGGAGGGAGAGAGTGTAGTGTGGAGGGAGAGAGTGTTGTGTGGAGGGAGAGAGTGTAGTGTGGAGGGAGAGAGCGTTGTGTGGAGGGAGAGAGTGTAGTGTGGAGGGAGAGAGTGTAGTGTGGAGGGAGTGTAGTGTGGAGGGAGAGAGTGTTGTGTGGAGGGAGAGAGTGTAGTGTGGAGGGAGAGAGTGTAGTGTGGAGGGAGAGAGTGTAGTGTGGAGGGAGAGAGTGTAGTGTGGAGGGAGAGAGCGTTGTGTGGAGGGAGAGAGTGTAGTGTGGAGGGAGAGAGTGTAGTGTGGAGAGAGTGTAGTGTGGAGGGAGAGAGTGTAGTGTGGAGGGAGAGAGTGTAGTGTGGAGGGAGAGAGCGTTGTGTGGAGGGAGAGAGTGTAGTGTGGAGGGAGAGAGCGTTGTGTGGAGGGAGAGAGTGTAGTGTGGAGGGAGAGAGTGTAGTGTGGAGGGAGAGAGTGTAGTGTGGAGGGAGAGAGCGTAGTGTGGAGGGAGAGAGTGTTGTGTGGAGAGAGTGTAGTGTGGAGGGAGAGTGTAGTGTGGAGGGAGAGAGTGTTGTGTGGAGGGAGTGTAGTGTGGAGGGAGAGAGTGTTGTGTGGAGGGAGAGAGTGTAGTGTGGAGGGAGAGAGCGTTGTGTGGAGGGAGAGAGTGTAGTGTGGAGGGAGAGAGTGTAGTGTGGAGGGAGTGTAGTGTGGAGGGAGAGAGTGTTGTGTGGAGGGAGAGAGTGTAGTGTGGAGGGAGAGAGTGTTGTGTGGAGGGAGAGAGTGTAGTGTGGAGGGAGAGAGTGTTGTGTGGAGGGAGAGAGTGTAGTGTGGAGGGAGAGAGTGTAGTGTGGAGGGAGAGAGTGTAGTGTGGAGGGAGAGAGTGTAGTGTGGAGGGAGAGAGCGTTGTGTGGAGGGAGAGAGTGTAGTGTGGAGGGAGAGAGTGTAGTGTGGAGAGAGTGTAGTGTGGAGGGAGAGAGTGTAGTGTGGAGGGAGAGAGTGTAGTGTGGAGGGAGAGAGTGTACTGTGGAGGGAGAGAGCGTTGTGTGGAGGGAGAGAGTGTAGTGTGGAGGGAGAGAGTGTAGTGTGGAGAGAGTGTAGTGTGGAGGGAGAGAGTGTTGTGTGGAGGGAGAGAGTGTAGTGTGGAGGGAGAGAGTGTAGTGTGGAGGGAGAGAGGGTAGTGTGGAGGGAGAGAGTGTAGTGTGGAGGGAGAGAGTGTAGTGTGGAGGGAGAGAGTGTTGTGTGGAGAGAGTGTAGTGTGGAGGGAGTGTAGTGTGGAGGGAGAGAGTGTTGTGTGGAGAGAGTGTAGTGTGGAGGGAGAGAGTGTTGTGTGGAGGGAGAGAGGGTAGTGTGGAGGGAGAGAGGGTAGTGTGGGGGGAGAGAGTGTAGTGTGGAGGGAGAGAGTGTTGTGTGGAGAGAGTGTAGTGTGGAGGGAGAGAGTGTAGTGTGGAGGGAGAGAGTGTTGTGTGGAGGGAGAGAGGGTAGTGTGGAGGGAGAGAGGGTAGTGTGGAGGGAGATAGTGTAGTGTGGAGGGAGAGAGTGTTGTGTGGAGAGAGTGTAGTGTGGAGGGAGAGAGTGTAGTGTGGAGGGAGAGAGTGTAGTGTGGAGGGAGAGAGTGTAGTGTGGAGGGAGAGAGTGTAGTGTGGAGGGAGAGAGTGTAGTGTGGAGGGAGAGAGTGTAGTGTGGAGGGAGAGAGGGTAGTGTGGAGGGAGAGAGTGTAGTGTGGAGGGAGAGAGTGTAGTGTGGAGGGAGAGAGTGTAGTGTGGAGAGAGTGTAGTGTGGAGGGAGAGAGCGTTGTGTGGAGGGAGAGAGTGTAGTGTGGAGGGAGAGAGGGTAGTGTGGAGGGAGAGAGTGTAGTGTGGAGGGAGAGAGTGTTGTGTGGAGGGAGAGAGGGTAGTGTGGAGGGAGAGAGGGTAGTGTGGAGGGAGAGAGTGTAGTGTGGAGGGAGAGAGGGTTGTGTGGAGGGAGAGAGGGTAGTGTGGAGGGAGAGAGTGTAGTGTGGAGGGAGAGAGTGTAGTGTGGAGGGAGAGAGTGTTGTGTGGAGAGAGTGTAGTGTGGAGGGAGTGTAGTGCGGAGGGAGAGAGTGTTGTGTGGAGGGAGAGAGTGTAGTGTGGAGGGAGAGAGGGTAGTGTGGAGGGAGAGAGTGTAGTGTGGAGGGAGAGAGTGTAGTGTGGAGGGAGAGAGTGTAGTGTGGAGGGAGAGAGTGTAGTGTGGAGGGAGAGAGTGTAGTGTGGAGGGAGAGAGTGTTGTGTGGAGGGAGAGAGGGTAGTGTGGAGGGAGAGAGCGTTGTGTGGAGGGAGAGAGTGTAGTGTGGAGGGAGAGAGGGTAGTGTGGAGGGAGAGAGTGTAGTGTGGAGGGAGAGAGTGTAGTGTGGAGGGAGAGAGGGTAGTGTGGAGGAGAGAGGGTAGTGTGGAGGAGAGAGTGTTGTGTGGAGGGAGAGAGGGTAGTGTGGAGGGAGAGAGTGTAGTGTGGAGGGAGAGAGTGTTGTGTGGAGAGAGTGTAGTGTGGAGGAGAGAGTGTAGTGTGAGGGAGAGAGTGTAGTGTGGAGGGGAGAGGGTAGTGTGGAGGGAGAGAGTGTAGTGTGGAGGGAGGTGTAGTGTGGAGGGAGAGAGTGTAGTGTGGAGGGAGAGAGTGTAGTGTGGAGGGAGAGAGGGTAGTGTGGAGGGAGAGAGTGTAGTGTGGAGAGAGTGTAGTGTGGAGGGAGAGAGCGTTGTGTGGAGGGAGAGAGTGTAGTGTGGAGGGAGAGAGGGTAGTGTGGAGGAGAGAGTGTAGTGTGGAGGGAGAGAGTGTAGTGTGGAGGGAGAGAGTGTAGTGTGGAGGGGAGAGTGTAGTGTGGAGGGAGTGTAGTGTGGAGGGAGAGAGTGTAGTGTGGAGGGAGAGAGTGTAGTGTGGAGGGAGAGAGTGTAGTGTGGAGGGAGAGAGGGTAGTGTGGAGGGAGAGAGGGTAGTGTGGAGGAGAGAGTGTAGTGTGGAGGGAGTGTAGTGTGGAGGGAGAGAGTGTAGTGTGGAGGGAGAGAGTGTAGTGTGGAGGGAGAGAGTGTAGTGTGGAGGGAGAGAGTGTTGTGTGGAGAGAGTGTAGTGTGGAGGGAGAGAGTGTAGTGTGGAGGGAGAGAGTGTAGTGTGGAGGGAGAGAGGGTAGTGTGGAGGGAGAGAGGGTAGTGTGGAGGGAGAGAGTGTAGTGTGGAGGGAGAGAGTGTTGTGTGGAGAGAGTGTAGTGTGGAGGGAGTGTAGTGTGGAGGAGAGAGCGTTGTGTGGAGGGAGAGAGTGTAGTGTGGAGGGAGAGAGTGTAGTGTGGAGGGAGAGAGTGTAGTGTGGAGGGAGAGAGTGTAGTGTGGAGGGAGTGTAGTGTGGAGGGAGAGAGTGTAGTGTGGAGGGAGAGAGTGTAGTGTGGAGGGAGAGAGTGTAGTGTGGAGGGAGAGAGTGTAGTGTGGAGGGAGAGAGGGTAGTGTGGAGGGAGAGAGTGTAGTGTGGAGGGAGTGTAGTGTGGAGGGAGAGAGTGTAGTGTGGAGGGAGAGAGTGTAGTGTGGAGGGAGAGAGTGTAGTGTGGAGGGAGAGAGTGTTGTGTGGAGAGAGTGTAGTGTGGAGGGAGAGAGTGTAGTGTGGAGGGAGAGAGTGTAGTGTGGAGGGAGAGAGGGTAGTGTGGAGGGAGAGAGGGTAGTGTGGAGGGAGAGAGTGTAGTGTGGAGGGAGAGAGTGTTGTGTGGAGAGAGTGTAGTGTGGAGGGAGTGTAGTGCGGAGGGAGAGAGTGTTGTGTGGAGAGAGTGTAGTGTGGAGGGAGAGAGTGTTGTGTGGAGGGAGAGAGGGTAGTGTGGAGGGAGAGAGTGTAGTGTGGAGGGAGAGAGTGTTGTGTGGAGAGAGTGTAGTGTGGAGGGAGTGTAGTGCGGAGGGAGAGAGTGTTGTGTGGGGAGTGTAGTGTGGAGGGAGAGAGTGTTGTGTGGAGAGAGTGTAGTGTGGAGGGAGAGAGTGTTGTGTGGAGGGAGAGAGGGTAGTGTGGAGGGAGAGAGGGTAGTGTGGAGGGAGAGAGTGTAGTGTGGAGGGAGAGAGTGTAGTGTGGAGGGAGAGAGTGTAGTGTGGAGGGAGAGAGTGTTGTGTGGAGGGAGTGTAGTGTGGAGGGAGAGAGTGTTGTGTGGAGAGAGTGTAGTGTGGACGGAGAGAGTGTAGTGTGGAGGGAGAGAGTGTAGTGTGGAGGGAGAGAGTGTAGTGTGGAGGGAGTGTAGTGTGGAGGGAGAGAGTGTTGTGTGGAGAGAGTGTAGTGTGGAGGGAGAGAGTGTTGTGTGGAGAGAGTGTAGTGCGGAGGGAGTGTAGTGTGGAGGGAGAGAGTGTAGTGTGGAGAGAGTGTAGTGTGGAGGGAGAGAGTGTAGTGTGGAGGGAGAGAGTGTAGTGTGGAGGGAGAGAGTGTTGTGTGGAGGGAGAGAGTGTAGTGTGGAGAGAGAGTAGTGTGGAGGGAGAGAGTGTAGTGTGGAGAGAGTGTAGTGTGGAGGGAGAGAGTGTAGTGTGGAGAGAGTGTTGTGTGGAGGGAGAGAGTGTAGTGTGGAGAGAGAGTAGTGTGGAGGGAGAGAGTGTAGTGTGGAGAGAGTGTAGTGTGGAGGGAGAGAGCGTTGTGTGGAGGGAGAGAGTGTAGTGTGGAGGGAGAGAGTGTAGTGTGGAGAGAGTGTAGTGTGGAGGGAGAGAGTGTAGTGTGGAGGGAGAGAGTGTAGTGTGGAGGAGAGAGCGTTGTGTGGAGGGAGAGAGTGTAGTGTGGAGGGAGAGAGTGTAGTGTGGAGGGAGAGAGTGTAGTGTGGAGGGAGAGAGCGTAGTGTGGAGGGAGAGAGTGTTGTGTGGAGAGAGTGTAGTGTGGAGGGAGAGAGTGTAGTGTGGAGGGAGAGAGTGTTGTGTGGAGGGAGTGTAGTGTGGAGGGAGAGAGTGTTGTGTGGAGGGAGAGAGTGTAGTGTGGAGGGAGAGAGCGTTGTGTGGAGGGAGAGAGTGTAGTGTGGAGGGAGAGAGTGTAGTGTGGAGGGAGTGTAGTGTGGAGGGAGAGAGTGTTGTGTGGAGGGAGAGAGTGTAGTGTGGAGGGAGAGAGTGTTGTGTGGAGGGAGAGAGTGTAGTGTGGAGGGAGAGAGTGTTGTGTGGAGGGAGAGAGTGTAGTGTGGAGGGAGAGAGTGTAGTGTGGAGGGAGAGAGTGTAGTGTGGAGGGAGAGAGTGTAGTGTGGAGGGAGAGAGCGTTGTGTGGAGGGAGAGAGTGTAGTGTGGAGGGAGAGAGTGTAGTGTGGAGAGAGTGTAGTGTGGAGGGAGAGAGTGTAGTGTGGAGGGAGAGAGTGTAGTGTGGAGGGAGAGAGTGTAGTGTGGAGGGAGAGAGCGTTGTGTGGAGGGAGAGTGTAGTGTGGAGGGAGAGAGTGTAGTGTGGAGAGAGTGTAGTGTGGAGGGAGAGAGTGTTGTGTGGAGGGAGAGAGTGTAGTGTGGAGGGAGAGAGTGTAGTGTGGAGGGAGAGAGGGTAGTGTGGAGGGAGAGAGTGTAGTGTGGAGGGAGAGAGTGTAGTGTGGAGGGAGAGAGTGTTGTGTGGAGAGAGTGTAGTGTGGAGGGAGTGTAGTGTGGAGGGAGAGAGTGTTGTGTGGAGAGAGTGTAGTGTGGAGGGAGAGAGTGTTGTGTGGAGGGAGAGAGGGTAGTGTGGAGGGAGAGAGGGTAGTGTGGAGGGAGAGAGTGTAGTGTGGAGGGAGAGAGTGTTGTGTGGAGAGAGTGTAGTGTGGAGGGAGAGAGGTGTAGTGTGGAGGGAGAGAGTGTAGTGTGGAGGGAGAGAGGGTAGTGTGGAGGGAGAGAGGGTAGTGTGGAGGGAGAGTGTAGTGTGGAGGAGTGTAGAGTGTGGAGGGAGAGAGTGTAGTGTGAGGGAGAGAGTGTAGTGTGGAGGGAGAGAGTGTAGTGTGGAGGAGAGAGTGTAGTGTGGGAGGAGTGTAGTGTGGAGGGAGAGAGTGTAGTGTGGAGGGAGAGAGTGTAGTGTGGAGGGAGAGAGTGTAGTGTGGAGGGAGAGGGAGTGTAGTGTGGAGGGAGAGAGTGTAGTGTGGAGGGAGAGAGTGTAGTGTGGAGGTGAGAGAGGGTAGAGAGTGTAGTGTGGAGGGAGGAGAGAGGGTAGTGTGGAGGGAGAGAGTGTAGTGTGGAGGGAGAGGAGTGTTGTGTGGAGGGAGAGAGGTAGTGTGGAGGGGAGAGAGTGTAGTGTGGAGGGAGAGAGTGTAGTGTGGAGGGGAGAGGGTGTGTGGAGGGAGAGAGGGTAGTGTGGAGGGAGAGAGTGTAGTGTGGAGGGAGAGAGTGGGTGAGTGTGGGAGGGAGAGAGTGTAGTGTGGAGGGAGAGAGTGTAGTGTGGAGGGAGAGAGTGTAGTGTGGGGGAGAGAGTGTAGTGTGGAGGGAGAGAGGGTAGTGTGGAGGGAGAGAGTGTTGTGTGGAGGGAGAGAGGGTAGTGTGGAGGGAGAGAGTGTGTGTGGAGGGAGAGAGTGTAGTGTGGAGGGAGAGAGTGTAGTGTGGAGGGAGAGAGTGTAGTGTGGAGGGAGAGAGTGTAGTGTGGAGGGAGAGAGTGTAGTGTGGAGGGAGAGAGTGTAGTGTGGAGGGAGAGAGGGTAGTGTGGAGGGAGAGAGTGTAGTGTGGAGAGAGTGTAGTGTGGAGGGAGAGAGCGTTGTGTGGAGGGAGAGAGTGTAGTGTGGAGGGAGAGAGGGTAGTGTGGAGGGAGAGAGTGTAGTGTGGAGGGAGAGAGTGTAGTGTGGAGGGAGAGAGTGTAGTGTGGAGGGAGAGAGTGTAGTGTGGAGGGTGTAGTGTGGAGGGAGAGAGTGTAGTGTGGAGGGAGGAGAGTGTAGTGTGGAGGGAGAGAGTGTAGTGTGGAGGGAGAGAGTGTAGTGTGGAGGGAGAGAGTGTTGTGTGGAGGGAGAGAGGGTAGTGTGGAGGGAGAGAGTGGTAGTGTGGAGGGAGTGTAGTGTGGAGGGAGAGAGTGTAGTGTGGAGGGAGAGAGTGTAGTGTGGAGGGAGAGAGTGTTGTGTGGAGGGAGAGAGTGTTGTGTGGAGAGAGTGTAGTGTGGAGGGAGAGAGTGTAGTGTGGAGGGAGAGAGGGTAGTGTGGAGGGAGAGAGGGTGGTGTGGAGGGAGAGAGTGTAGTGTGGAGGGAGAGAGTGTTGTGTGGAGAGAGTGTAGTGTGGAGGGAGTGTAGTGCGGAGGGAGAGAGTGTTGTGTGGAGAGAGTGTAGTGTGGAGGGAGAGAGTGTTGTGTGGAGGGAGAGAGGGTAGTGTGGAGGGAGAGAGTGTAGTGTGGAGGGAGAGAGTGTTGTGTGGAGAGAGTGTAGTGTGGAGGGGAGTGTAGTGCGGAGGGAGAGAGTGTTGTGTGGAGGGAGTGTAGTGTGGAGGGAGAGAGTGTTGTGTGGAGAGAGTGTAGTGTGGAGGGAGAGAGTGTTGTGTGGAGGGAGAGAGGGTAGTGTGGAGGAGAGAGGGTAGTGTGGAGGGAGAGAGTGTAGTGTGGAGGGAGAGAGTGTAGTGTGGAGGGAGAGAGTGTAGTGTGGAGGGAGAGAGTGTTGTGTGGAGGGAGTGTAGTGTGGAGGGAGAGAGTGTTGTGTGGAGAGAGTGTAGTGTGGAGGGAGAGAGTGTAGTGTGGAGGGAGAGAGTGTAGTGTGGAGGGAGAGAGTGTTGTGTGGAGAGAGTGTAGTGTGGAGGGAGAGAGTGTTGTGTGGAGAGAGTGTAGTGCGGAGGGAGTGTAGTGTGGAGGGAGAGAGTGTTGTGTGGAGAGAGTGTAGTGTGGAGGGAGAGAGTGTAGTGTGGAGGGAAAGAGTGTTGTGTGGAGAGAGTGTAGTGTGGAGGGAGAGAGTGTAGTGTGGAGGGAGAGAGTGTAGTGTGGAGGGAGAGAGTGTTGTGTGGAGGGAGAGAGTGTAGTGTGGAGAGAGAGTAGTGTGGAGGGAGAGAGTGTAGTGTGGAGAGAGTGTAGTGTGGAGGGAGAGAGTGTAGTGTGGAGGGAGAGAGTGTAGTGTGGAGGGAGAGAGTGTTGTGTGGAGGGAGAGAGTGTAGTGTGGAGAGAGAGTAGTGTGGAGGGAGAGAGTGTAGTGTGGAGAGAGTGTAGTGTGGAGGGAGAGAGTGTAGTGTGGAGAGAGTGTTGTGTGGAGGGAGAGAGTGTAGTGTGGAGAGAGAGTAGTGTGGAGGGAGAGAGTTGTGTGGAGAGAGTGTAGTGTGGAGGGAGAGAGTGTTGTGTGGAGAGAGTGTAGTATGGAGGGAGAGAGTGTAGTGTGGAGGGAGAGAGTGTTGTGTGGAGGGAGAGAGGGTAGTGTGGAGGGAGAGAGTGTAGTGTGAAGGGAGAGAGGGTAGTGTGGAGGGAGAGAGTGTTGTGTGGAGGGAGAGAGTGTAGTGTGGAGGGAGAGAGTGTTGTGTGGAGGGAGAGAGGGTAGTGTGGAGGGAGAGAGTGTAGTGTGAAGGGAGAGAGTGTTGTGTGGAGGGAGAGGGTGTAGTGTGGAGGGAGAGGGTGTAGTGTGGAGGGAGGGAGTGTAGTTTGGAGGGAGAGAGTGTAGTGTGGAGGGAGAGAGTGTAGTGTGGAGGGAGAGAGGGTAGTGTGGAGGGAGAGAGTGTAGTGTGGAGGGAGAGAGTGTAGTGTGGAGGGAGAGAGGGTAGTGTGGAGGGAGAGAGTGTAGTGTGGAGGGAGAGAGGGTAGTGTGGAGGGAGAGAGGGTAGTGTGGAGGGAGAGTGTAGTGTGGAGGGAGAGAGTGTAGTGTGGAGGGAGAGAGTGTAGTGTGGAGGGAGAGAGTGTAGTGTGGAGGGAGAGAGGGTAGTGTGGAGGGAGAGAGTGTAGTGTGGAGGGAGAGAGTGTAGTGTGGAGGGAGAGAGGGTAGTGTGGAGGGAGAGAGGGTAGTGTGGAGGGAGAGAGTGTAGTGTGGAGGGAGAGAGTGTAGTGTGGAGGGAGAGAGTGTAGTGTGGAGGGAGAGAGTGTAGTGTGGAGGGAGAGAGTGTAGTGTGGAGGGAGAGAGTGTAGTGTGGAGGGAGAGAGTGTAGTGTGGAGGGAGAGAGGGGTAGTGTGGAGGGAGAGAGGGTAGTGTGGAGGGAGAGAGTGTAGTGTGGAGGGAGAGAGTGTAGTGTGGAGGGAGAGAGTGTAGTGTGGAGGGAGAGAGGGTAGTGTGGAGGGAGAGAGTGTAGTGTGGAGGGAGAGAGTGTAGTGTGGAGGGAGAGAGGGTAGTGTGGAGGGAGAGAGTGTAGTGTGGAGGGAGAGAGGGTAGTGTGGAGGGAGAGAGGGTAGTGTGGAGGGAGAGAGTGTAGTGTGGAGGGAGAGAGTGTAGTGTGGAGGGAGAGAGTGTAGTGTGGAGGGAGAGAGTAGTGTGGAGGGAGAGAGTGTAGTGTGGAGGGAGAGAGGGTAGTGTGGAGGGAGAGAGTGTAGTGTGGAGGGAGAGAGTGTAGTGTGGAGGGAGAGAGGGTAGTGTGGAGGGAGAGAGGGTAGTGTGGAGGGAGAGAGTGTTGTGTGGAGGGAGAGAGTGTAGTGTGGAGGGAGAGAGTGTAGTGTGGAGGGAGAGAGTGTAGTGTGGAGGGAGAGAGTGTTGTGTGGAGGGAGAGAGTGTAGTGTGGAGAGAGTGTTGTGTGGAGGGAGAGAGTGTAGTGTGGAGGGAGAGAGTGTAGTGTGGAGGGAGAGAGTGTAGTGTGGAGGGAGAGAGTGTAGTGTGGAGAGAGTGTTGTGTGGAGGGAGAGAGTGTAGTGTGGAGGGAGAGAGTGTAGTGTGGAGGGAGAGAGTGTAGTGTGGAGGGAGTGTAGTGTGGGAGGAGAGAGTGTTGTGTGGAGGGAGTGTTGTGTGGAGGGAGAGAGTGTAGTGTGGAGGGAGTGTAGTGTGGAGGGAGAGAGTGTTGTGTGGAGGGAGTGTTGTGTGGAGGGAGGGAGTGTAGTGTGGAGGGAGAGAGTGTAGTGTGGAGAGGAGTGTAGTGTGGAGGGAGAGAGTGTAGTGTGGAGGGAGAGAGTGTAGTGTGGAGGGAGAGAGTGTAGTGTGGGAGGAGAGAGTGTTGTGTGGAGGGAGAGAGTGTAGTGTGGAGGGAGAGAGTGTAGTGTGGAGGGAGTGTAGTGTGGGAGGAGAGAGTGTAGTGTGGAGGGAGAGAGGGTAGTGTGGAGGGAGAGCGCGTTGTGTGGAGGGAGAGAGTGTAGTGTGGAGGGAGAGAGTGTTGTGTGGAGAGAGAGAGTGTAGGGTTTGACCGACAACTTGAGTGGTGGGCCAGGTGTTGTGGATGGAAGGAGAGAGCACTGAGCCTGTTGTTTAGTATAGCATAAACAGAAATGGGAGGTGATTGGGGTGGAGGGAGAGAGTGTAGGGTTGACTACTGGAGGGGTTAGGCAGGTGTTTGGGATGGAGGGAGAGAGTGGAGAGTTGACTACTGGAGGGGTGGGGCAGGTGTCTGGGATGGAGGGAGAGAGCGTAGGGGTTGACTACTGGAGGGGTGAGGCAGGTGTTTGGGCTGCAGGGAGAGAGTGTAGGGTTGACTACTAGAGGGGTGAAGCAGGTGTTTGGGGTGGAGGGAGAGACTGTAGGGGTTGACTACTGGAGGGGTGAGGGTGGTATTTGGGGTTGAGGGAGAGTGAGTGAGTGAGTGAGTGAGTATGGTTTTACACCGCTTTTAGCAATATTCCAGCAATATCATGGCGGGGGACACCAGAATTGGTTTCACACATTGTACCAATGTCGAGAATCAAACCCGGGTCTTTGGCGTGACAAGCGAACGCTTTAACCACTAGGCTACCCGACCACCCCGGCTGGAGGGAGAGAGCATATTGGTTGACTCCTGGAGGGGTGAGGGTGGTGTTTGGGGTGGAGAGAGAGAGTGTAGGGGTTCACCGACAACTGGAGTGGTGGGCCAGGTGTTGTGGATGGAAGGAGAGAGCACTGAGCCTGTTGTTTAGTGTAGCATAAACAGAAATGGGAGGAAAACACAAGAAGAACAATGGAGTAAGCAGTTACAGTGTGCTTATCAAGCTGTTTTTTATAATAAAAAAGAGTCACATATTGCCCTTAGCAGGAAGTAGATAAATGTTGGGGTGTGAGCGATGGCCATGGTGAGTAGGGTGGAAGCACAAGTGATAGATTGGTTAGTGGCGTAATTAAATGAATTAGGGGTTGCAACGCCCCAGGGTGGAGAAGGGCATCAGTCAAGTAGGCGATGGGAGTTTCTAGGGTCAGGTCCAGTGAAGTGAGATTAAAATAAACTGGAAAAAAATGACTGCATCTTATGTTACAATCATTCCAGAAAAAGTGAATGAAGAGAGAGAGCTGCGAAATGCAAAGAGGTTAGCCCAAAGCAATAAACAATTGATGTCAACAGGAATGTTTGTTGACAAACATCTGTAAGCAACCAGTCAAGCTGATACAGATTGTGTAAACCTGGCACCCTGCCCACACAAGAGCTGGGAACAGGGAGAGCTGCAAGTCAGGAGTCAACCAGTCTATGTGCCGGGTTGGAGAAGGAGGCCCTCACGGGGTTGGGACAATGTTTTTGCCAGTTTCACCATATTAACCTACACTGCAATTACATAACAGGTTAATCAAGACCTGGACACAGGATGAGCATTGTTAATTAATTTGAGATTCATAATGACACCACAGGTCTATGCTGTTAATATTATAAAAAGACCTACCACAATGATGTCTGTGTATATCAAATATTTGATCACACTCATTACCTGAACAAATTTATGATCTATACAACAAATTTCCATGTGATTCAACATTTTACTAGAAACAATGGCACAACACACTTTTTAACTGTTTGAAACAAATTTGCTAATAAGTAGTTTATTTACATGGCTTTACACATCCAAGGTGCAAGTTTTCAAATTTCTTCATAAATGCTCTAATCAATAGCCATCAACTACAAATAGACTTGTTGATCAGCCAAGCAAGAAACCACAAATCGACAAACTTAATGAAGCATACTCCTCTTGATAATAGACATAATCCAATATACAAAATAATGGCAAAACTGTCGATGAATGAAATCGACAACAGAAATACAATGTATATTTCGATCTAGCCTCTGGGATTGAAATCTGTTACGAGAAGGGAAAAGATAAACACTCCTTTCCGAAGGGATCATGATTCAAGCCTGCCATTATATGTAAATTATTAACAAGTTGAATCTAAAGGATCTCAACAAACAAGACTGTAAAATCTATTAATCTGGTCATATTTTCTGATCACATATTCCTGCCTGAAAATCGAACTCCAAATGACTGTTGACATTCACTGAGTATGACATGGGAATTAGATAACTCAAGGTAGGAATTAAAATCAAGTTGATTCAATTTGTTTTCATCAAGTTCGACATCGATTTATCAAAGCTAACTTGACAATGCATGCACTAGGCTAATGAATATTTATTGCAAGAGCATTGATGTCATACTTGTTGCTTGGCATTATCTTCTTATAACAAAGGGACATGATATTATCATGGTTGTATAACAAAAAAGCATTATTAATTCAGCTAGACCTTCTAGCTTCCCTGAAATGTGTATCTAAAATTGTCAAGATTTGATTTCACATTGGAAAATCCTATACAAATCATTATTGATAGGTGACATTTATTCCAGAGCTTTCTGATATGCTTCATTGTTCATATCAGCATTGGACTGTATCTACCCACAAAAAGTCACTAAATGATATTTGAGGGGTTTCTCATTCGTATCATAAACTACATCATGGAAAATAATCTTTCTTGTGTTATCGAAAAGAAAAAGATAGCGTTCTCAAAACCTTTGTCTTTTTAATGATTCTTATCAAAGTTTAACATCATTAACTCTTTCTGTGTAAAAGTAGAAGGAAAATGTCAGATAAGGTATCTCGGCCCTAACAGATGCGAAATCAGCTACCTCATGTCAAACACGATAAATACACACGACTCTCAATCGCTGTAATTGAAATAAGATCACAGAGGCTCATATCTGCTTCAAACCATCTAGAAAAAATGATAACATTAATTTCTCATGACAAACATCTTCAGACAAGATAAAATGGCAATTTCTTTGACAAATGCAGGGTTTCATAATACACAGGGTTAACAAAAACATATCCTAGAAACATATCTGTTTTCGAAACATGTGTTTATCCTCTAGACATACTATTATTGACCTAACTAAGGGGATAAATCTTCATGACACCTGATTCAATCTCTGAAAGGATTCATAAGTTGGTATGTGTTGGAAAGCAAACCAGTTGGCAACCAAATGCTTTAACCACTGGGCTACTCTACTCTTTATAAAGGATGTGTGACATGCATTTGATAAAAGAACATATTTTTTCCTGCTCCTACTAAAACTGAAGAATGATTAGTCATTTTGAACACAGTACACAGGTTTGATTAGTTTGAAAGATAGTCACCTTGTACACCAAAAGTCTAACAAAGGTTATATTTGTGACAACACTTTCTTAGTAAAGCACAGATTCTAGAACTTTTTTGGCTTGAGTCCTGTCCGGGATTCAAACTTACACTGCCAGAGTGAGGCACCTAATCGCCAGCACATAAAGTCAGCGATCTAACCCACTCAGCCACCGAGGTTTCAACGATTAAAAGTGTATGGAACACAGGATGCAATACAATCTAAAAGTAAAAGTAAAAGTTCATGCAACAAACTAAAGTGAAAAGATCGATAGAAAGAAACCAAAAACTTTGACAAACAGTGAAGTTGTCCAAATTGTTCGGCACTCAACCAACAGAAATCAAGACAGTAACTACTGTCGATGTATCGAGTTTGGAGAGGCTGATCAGACCTTCCTACTAACGCCAGACTACCTCCGATCAGCAGAATCAGTCCAATTGAGTTTGCCGTCCAATTGATGAATGAGCAGCTACTTACCCACAATGCCTTGCAGCGTTGGCCCCAAGGCGACGGCCAGGATTAGGGGATGCAGCATAGTGTCAGTCCCCTGTCTCAGCACAGCACAAGACACCTGCAACAATACACGCAACACTTACAATTCCATTTTCTCGCCATGCTATTTTCATTGCTCATTTTTTGCTAAAAACAGTCTGGTAGACAATTACTGTGTTTGGCTTAAAAAGTGCCCCAGGTGTTAGCTTGAGCCAAAGGTCAAAGTTAAGTGTAGGAGCTCAAGCTGGTGGCAATATGCTTAGGTTTTGTCAGAGGAGGGGGAGAGAGGAGGCGGAGTGGGAAGTGAGTTGGAAGGAGACGATATCGGAGGGGGAGGATGATGAAAGGGCAGATAACCCATGGTTACCATTGTCTCAAAGAAATGGAAGATCTTAATCCAATAAACAACATAAAAGAGTATCAACAGACACCACGTGTGAGGTGTATGATTGGGGAAGATGGGCCAGGGAGAAATACAGAGGGAGGGACATATTTTTTCCTAGTCATACTGAAACTGAAGAGTGATTAGTCCATGTTCTAAAAAACAGTGGGAATATATAATGTGAGGTGATTTCTGAAACTTTTACAGTGAGTTTGGTTTAACGCCACTTTTAAGAGTATTCCAGTCATATCACGGCATGTCAGCTTAATGTGGGAGGAAAGCCCGAAGTGATGCAGGTCTCAGACGTTTACCACTTCAGTGAAACCCACGAGCATAGGTAATGGTGCTGACAAACCTAGAAACATAATCGGGGCGAACCTGGATTTGAACCCACAATCATAGGTTTCTTGTGTGCCAAAGGGACGCAACTCTGCACGGGGAATCGCGGCGCCTTAGTTGACTGGGCCACCCCTGCCCCCTGAATATTTTACAAAGATAGCAATAGAATCATGACACTTTAAGTTTAAACACTAGTCTACCATCAGTTCATCCTATACGTTACCTCTACCAAAAACAGGAATCCAGCCATGTCACTTTACACCCCAAACTACAATATCACTATATTGGAAGTCAATAAATTCATTTCTAAGGGAATCAAATTTCAGCCACACTTCAGTCTGGTGCAATCACTCCATTTCAGGCCAAAAATCCAATTTCTACAAAGAAGACTGTATTCCCAAGCCCGATCAATCACATCTTTTAACTTTCAATATCATATTCAGCTCATGTACTTGAAATACACAGTCCCAAATAATGCCTGTTCCCAAGATAACCTCATAGTTTAAATATATTCTGAAAGCGCTGCCCAGATTGAGAGTAATGGATCTTGAATTGACTCACAATCGGAACCTGAGGTCACTTGAACCACCATGACCTGCTTGTTTTAACCAAGTCAGTTTTAATGAATAGATGCTGTTTGATATGTCAATGACTTTTCCCACCAAGTTCTTCCTCACACAAAAGATGGCCAAAATCTTTATGTAGATTTCATTTTCAATTAACAACGAAAAGTGTTGCTCCTTGCGACAAAAGTCTTATTTCTGCAGTCTTTTAAGACTTTTTCTTCCTCACGTCAAAAATCAATGAAATAAGGGCACTTTTTCTGTAACTCTCATGAATATCGCACGATACACTAGAAACCCTTTTAAGCAAATTAGCAATGCATTTATGACAAAAAGAACATAAAGGTCCTCCAAACAAATTTATAGCTCATTAAGTGATCTACAATCAAAAGTGACAGATTTTCGTCAATTACACTTCAATAGGTATTGATTTTTTCGTTCTGATAGCCAGCGTCTTCTTTGCACTGAAATGTTATCTGAGCATAATTCATCCGTGGGATTTCAGGCTTCGTTTGGACCTATTATCAAACAATAATTCCAATGCAAGTTGTGAGCTTTTTATATCAAAAAGCCAAAACTACTAAAGGGGTATAAATAGCACATGTGATCTTCGTCCATTTCAATCAACAGTTGTAAATGATGATTAAGTTTTCCATTTCATGTACTTTGTTTTAAAATGTTTGATTTGAAACTGTGATGATAATTACTATTTCATTGCTTAAAGACCATCTGAGGACATTTTCAAAAGTGGTTTATCATTTAGAGCCTCCCAAAGCTACTCATATGTTGAAAGCAATCAGTCAAATGGAAAGTACAACCTATCATGTAATTGATGAGAAGTATGGCATAATTGTAAAGGATTTCAGAATTTAACATATTTCACTCAAAAACTCAATTTATTTTATTGTAATTGAATTAGTGCCACATTACTAAAACATGAGTATAGATAACTTCACCAGCAAAACGTATGAAAATAATTGTGTATATGTGAATATATGGTTACTGCCAAAAATAGCATCAGTTATGAAGCTGTGTGTGGGAGAGTGATGCTGAATAGAATATCATCAGTCATGAACCTATCACATGGAAGAGGCAAACCAGCCTGAAAATCCATTGGATGCACACTAACAGGTGGGATGATAGCATCAGCTTGTTGAGATGTGTGAGAATGGTTACCCTGTTTCAACGGTTGCTGGTACTGTTATCAATTCCTCATTACATGTTCAACACTTGCATTCTGCTAAAATCAACTTCTAACCAACTGGGGATTCTGGGTTATAATTAATCAATCACAACAAAAAACACACACATCTTAACCAAGTTTTCAAAAACAAAAACTGTAGATCTAATTACCATAAGTTGTTAGTAAGTATATGCAAGTGATAAAGATTTGGACTATTCAGCAAACCTTGAACACTGAGGGACAAGTAAGTGAATGCTGTAAGCAATAGTTAAACTACATCACATTAGCCGGTAAATACTTGAGTTACGACCCGACAAACCAGTGGTTGATAGAATGACCAACGATCTACATTGATGGGTAAGATGATACTCAGTTAGCCAGGTGTAACATTGTAACCATCTGATCCGCACTGTACACTTGTCAGTTACTGACACTGAGCAACTGTCTTAGCCCTGTATGTTGTTGTTGTTGTTGTTTAACGCTGCACTCTGCATTATTTCAGCTATAGGACGGTCTGTAAATAATCAAATCTGGATCAGACAATCCAGTGATCGACATCATGAGCATCAATCCACGTAATTGGGATACGATTACATGCATTAACCAATTCACCGAGCCTGACAACTCGATCTTGTTAGTCATCTCTTACGACAAGCATATTCGCCTTTCACGGGTTGCTGAAGACCATTCTCTACCCGGATCTTCACGGCGTTGCCCTGAATGTCCATACACAACATGGATGAGTCATGCAGGAATAATTAGCTACCAAGGCAGACTTGCATAAGTCTCTAACGAATTGATTATAAATTTAAGTTATTATTCAAGATTATATAAATGATAAGAGGTTGTTCCTCTGTTATAAAAGACTGGGCCCTGTTGCACAGATCAATCGATTTTAACGTAGACTTACGACTGTTGTAGTGCTCCAGTTGTTACTGAGCTGAGCCCTGTCCTCGTAACTAGACTTGCCTATTATAAAGATAGAAAGACTATACATCCATGTACTTAGCATTCAATACTGCCAAGGAGCAAAGCTACTACCAAGGCTGAACCGAGGTTTATGTGACATGAGTGAGTGAGAGTAGGGTTTTACACCGATTTTAGCAATATTCCAGCAATACCACGGCGGGGGATACCGGAAAATGGGCTTCAAGCATTGTACCCATGTGTCACTGTGAATAAAACCCGGGTCTTTGATGTTATGAGCCAACGTTTTAACCACTAGACTTCCCCATCGCCCCTTATGTGACATGAGTATGATGATACACCAATGCAGCCAGGCCACCATTTTGACCAGCCAATCCACACATTATTCACTGCTTTATAGGAACATGAGAACCTGTAACTCTATCACTGAGACTACACAGTACCTACACATGAAAAGGACTGAAAAGATAATATTCCTATATTAAATACTGTATTTACAGTCTACAATTTACAACAATATAATGTGACAGAACAAGTTATTTACTAGTTAAAACACTGACAACCCTCATCCTGAGATGACATCATACTCCCAGTACAAATACTGACTGTAAAGACGACCATGATAATGAGAGCTCTCATTATTTCCTGCAAATGTTGACAGTGTGAGGCTGACTGTTTACTTCAACCTAACCAAAAATTGATTATATACATCAATATTCATAAATACTGCATGTGTCCACGGTGTTGGAGGGACGCAGCGTGTATAATTAGCCGTGTCTGTCTTGAGGCGATACAAGCCTGAATGTCAAGTTCCAGCTAAAAACTGACCTATAGACTTTTAACATGGAAAAACAGAAGGAATTGAATATCAAGGGATAATTAGCACAGGACACCAGATGGGAAGTGTAAGTGAAAATTATATTTCAATTTGAACAATACACGAACTGGTTCAAACCAATTTTTTTATATACAATTACAGTAACAATTGCATTTCCAACATAATTGAAACGCTCCATGCATAAACTTAACATTGTATCTTGATGGATTGAATATGATTATTTTAACATTTCTTTACCTAGAATTTGAATTGTCATATAGCGTCCCTGGTCTCAAGGTTGTAATTGAAGGTCATTTATGTGTGAAATCCTCTCATAATGTTTTGAAAAACATTGGAACCCTCTTTCCCAACTCAGCAAGGTGTGTTAAATTATATCATATGCTGAGTGCATTCTGCAAGATGGCATAAAAATGATACTGCCACAAAGTGGAGACAACAACTTGCCCGCCCCTCAGAGTGCTGTGACTCATGCAGACTTAAGTTACATGAGTGAGTTAGAGTTTATGCTATTCCAGCAATATCACAATGGGGAGAACAGGGCTTCACCCATTGTGCCTATGTGGTGAATAAAACCCTTTTCTGTAATCAGCAACCCATACTTGCCATAAAAGGCGACTATGCTTGTCGTAAGAGGCGACTAACTGGGATCGAGTGGTCAGGCTCGCTGACTTGGTTGAAGCATGTCATCGATCCCAATTGTGTGGATCGATGTTCATGATATCAATCACTGGATTGTCTGGTCCAGACTGGATTATTTACAGACCGCTGTCATATCGCTGGAATATGCTGAGTGCGGCATAAAACAACAAACCAACCAACCCATTTTCTACATGACAGACAAGGCTTCATCTTTAAAACCAGATCAGATTTTGAAAAGCATATTTTGAGTCACCATTACAGGTATCGTATACACAAAGCTCCATCTTCATAATCATATTAGTTGCAAATGCAGTAAATATAACGCCAGAGAATAACCAGTCTGGATGTCCCATGAAACAGATTCAACTGAGAGCAAAGGAAAATGGTAGTGAAACTCGATAAATGGGAGTTTTGAAAGTCAAATGCCATGTTTAATCAGAGTTCATGCATTGTTCATGCCAAGTTACAGCTTCATTGACCTTACGGTTTCAGAAGAGATGTCCGACTTGTAAAAGTTTACGACAAACAGACTGAAGGACAGACACACAAGTTGTCCTGACACAAACATATCCCAGTCACCATGTTGTGAGCTTCCTCCCTGAATACTTTACTTTCGGAGTATTTACTTCAGGAAGTCAGTTGTAAAGTCAACGCCTTTACTTGGCCTAACGACAGAAGCTGTCTAGCAGCAATGGTTAAATCAGACTTCAAATGAACCAACTACACACTAAAGCTGAGACTAACAATATTTCTATCCTGCACTACGAACCACTAGTTTTTAAGATTACCTCCTCTCGCTATTTTTTCCTGACCAATTACGGGAGTTACCGGGCTACGGAAACACCCTGTCTGCGGTAGTAAATCCAAATTAGTTGCTACGAACTTGAACCAATGACATAACAACATGCCCTTCAAGTCCTTCCCTGGTGCAAACGGACTGATTATTCAAAGATTGAATTTTGGAATGATATCAAAATGTCACATTTGTTACTGCATTCAAGTATAATGTTTTTTAACTTTGCACAGGCTACCTGCCATACTCATTACCTGACCATTTGAACATGTTGATAAAATTACACTTGAAGATATTCATGGTACACCCTGTTCATTAATATTGAACAGCTAAACAAATGCATGTTTTACTGCTGTGAGTAATACTATAGAATCCATCGGACCCTGTAAGACTAATCTAATATCTTAGAATCTTAAAACCACTGTACAGTTGAATGGGGATTTAATTGTCAGACACTTAGTTGAAATTTGCTCTTGTCTATTTCACGTGTCAGTGAAATACAATTAGGCAGCAGAACCACCTATCCTTGCCGTTTCTGAGTACAAATCTTGTTCATAGCTCTGATAACAAAACACAGCTTACCAATCTTACATTGTTTCAACATTTGGAATTCAAGTTCTTGGAGGAATCTTGCCAAAAAAGTCCACTGAAGACATAATATGCCTTCATCTGTATAATGAAGCTGCCTTTCTTCAGATCGGAAATGGTGTTATCTCACATTCATGGCCAATCCTAAAAACTCACCATTTATCATTTCTAAGGTTTCAAAGCCATCTCCTGATTCAGTTTTATACTGTTAATGAATCCCACTGAAAGGCTTCCTAAAGCATTCAAACATCCTGATATTATTGATACTTTTTTACCCCATTTCTGGTTGAAAGTAAGATCAAAATGGTAAGTCTGAATATTAAAAAGATATTTGTAAACTTATCCATGCGATCTTAGCCCGACATGTTTAAATGCCATTCAAGTTTATGACTTTACACAACAAATAGAATGAAAGAGACATGAAAGATCAACTACATTGCTGAAAGGATAGTAGAAAAGTCATGAGGATGTCATCTTTTAAAATCAATACTATATCCTGAACCAAAAAATAAACCAAAAAAAGTAATTGAAACCAAGCGTATCTTGGAAATTGACCGTTTTTATGAGGGCTGACAGAGATGCAGAAAGTGCTGATTTGTGGCATTTGAAGATGTTGATTTCATGATGAGATGTCGCCAGTTTCATGTGCAGTCTGCTGGTCACCTGATCAATATCTTGATCATTAATATTACAGACAATCTTCGCGGTACCACTGAGGTAGGGAATCAACGACTGTTAACCACTAAGATATGCCCAATAAAACCTGCCGATTCATCTCTCTACTGCCGTACTATTTGGTATTTGTGTTTTTCCGCGGAATTCCCACAGACTGACAGTGCCGAAGTGATACTGTCTGCGATGGAGGGAATGATCTGGATATGTGCTTTGCATCACTCATCTATCATTCACTTTCCTCGTCTTGAATTAGTTAGTAGGTTTTCTCTCCTGCTGGTCCAAGGCTCTACTGCACTGCATGACTTCGTTTTATTTCTACTTAAAATAAATGTGCAATTTTCCTAAAAGATTTGCGCGATAAGCAGCTAAATATCATTTTGTAAGAAGTCACTGATCATGGAAATTGTCCAGGAAAGTTTAACATAATTGGTAATATGTGAAGAAAACATGAATGTACAATGATGAATATTTTACAATTATCGGTCTTATGTCCTCCAAAATTAGATCCCGGTCTCTAAACTCTTTCGTATGTGAAACTGAAACTTTTGTGGGAGACAGACAGAAGGATGAATGGAAGATAAACTTGTCTGTTGTTTTCAGCAAAACTAACAGTGAGTGAGTAAGTAATTGAGTTTGGATTAATGCTGCTGTAGGGTGTACTCCCAGTCATATAATGGTGTGTCTGCTTAACCTGGAAGGAGTGAGTGAGTGAGTGAATTTTATGCAGCAGAAGTACTAAAAAGTTAATAAGTTGTTCTTAGTTTTACCAAAATCAGTAAACATGTTATCGTGTCACTGGTAGTGTGATTCATGCTCTCTGTCCTTGGATTGTCTGATCAACTGGTTTCATGGCAGGAGTGCTGGTGTGTGGCATCAGGCAACAAAGAAACATTTACTTTTTTATGCAAATTGTGTGAGTGGCGGGTGCTGCCTGAAAAGCAAAACACTTTCCCACCAGAAACACATTATGAAGCATTTTTACCTTACCAAATCTGGTGACACCTGACCCCGCCATTATCTACATATATTCATCTTTGATGAATACCACTGTCAACTTAGTCCTGTGCCTCAAGCTACCCTGCAATACCTGCAATAACCACTTCCGGTAAATGACATGATTCCAGTTTTACATACGGCTGTGATCATTACACTGTTTACTCCTGAACCAGGCAGGCAGGCACTGATGTGAGATATATCAATGGTGCGGAGTATTTAATGTCATGTCGGGATGAAGCCTATCACACATACCATGGTCTAACTACAGGCTTTCTTGAAGTGAAACAGATTGACCAAGTTCAATGCAACTTTTCCCTATATTGCAGCAATATCACTGTTCACAACACAAGAATGAGTTTCACAGATTGTACCCATGTGGGCCATCGGATGTTGCACTTCTTTGTGTTAGCAACTGCACTAATTACAATAAGCTTGTCTATACCCTAAGCAGATCAAATAACTTCAACCTGGACGAGGAAAGTTGGCCATCATCAAATTGGAAAGAAAACACTTTGATCAAGTTCAGTCGAGGCAATACTGAAATTCCACTAATCATTGTCTATTTGTCCTAGAGATGGATGCACGTTGTGACATAACGGTACCCAGCTTCCAGCTGGTTCCACTCCCCATAGCAGGATGAGAATCTAGAGAACACATGATACATGAAGCCATGACAACACAACTGAATCCCCCATCAATTACATAGCAACACAATGTGCATGCAAATTGTTGTAATATCCAACTCCGTTCCACGGCCATCAACACAATGAAGGGGGCAGATTACAGGGGCAATGGGACTAATTGGGAGACAGATAAACTACCACAGCAAACGTAATCCCATGGCTGGTCTTCTGATGGTTGTGTGGTGATTTATGCTTCAGTCTGCATCAGCTCAACAATATGACAGGAGCTTCAGACTGGAGGAGGACATGGAACTTTATGCATAACAACCGCTTGGTTATTTCTAACAAAGTTACACGGCAATGTCTTGATCCTGGCATGTTTCATATGACAAAGTAGTAAGAAGTTATTTTGTTAGAAAGAGTCAAGATGTTATCAATAAAGCTCTGTATCTTCTTCCTGTTTTACTTAAGTTGCATCCCCTAAAGAGTCGGGTTAGAATTGGTCTCCAACAAGGCTAATGATTGTGGTAAGAGGCGACTTGATGGATAGGCCGTGGTCAGGCTTGATGACATGGCTGGTGCATGTCATCGTATCTCAATGGCGTAGATTGATGCTTAAGATGTCAATGACTGGGTAATTTGGTCTAGACTTGATTATTTACAGACCATTGTCATATACAATGTAGCTGGAATATTGCTGGGCATGCTGAGTGCAGCATTAAACAAAAAACAAATTTTTAAATGTCAACCAAATATTTCTTCAGTGTGGTCTGAGTTTAGGAATCAGTGTGTAGTGTGAGCATTCAGTGTGGATTCACGTTTTGAGCAGGGGAATACCTTGCACCAAAGTCAGCAGTATTCCAGCTACAACAGGCACCATGTCAATTATCAAATCCTCACCAAAGAGTCAATGGTAACAAAAGTACCAGCCTACACTATTGGGATATGACACACAATCAGCCATTTGAACATGTATTGTGCACTTTCCAATGTTCAACTGCTCAACTGCACTTAGACCATGACAGATCTATAATACTATCCCAGCCAATGGATCAACATGCTCTAAATGTTCATTATCAGCTCTCTGGGCAGTATACAACCTTTTCGGCCTGCCTGAGGCGCTAGAAGGTAAAATCACATCTCATCCTGCTGGGTACCCATTCACTGCTGGGTGAACAGTGAACACATATTTTGAACACCTGATTTGTAATTGTTTACCACATGCCTTCACCTAGCCTTGCTGCAAGGCTGTACTGAATGATAGGGCATGGGTGTATAGTAATTCTAACCTCATAATAGGCAAGTCGAGATAAGTGGACAGTAATGACGCCAGTCTCTTATAGGGACAACATGTTCTTATTATTCATAAAATCTAAAAATTGTTATTTAAACTAATAATTTTAGTCTTAGCGACTTGTGCAAGTCTAGCTACCACCCTCTCTTCCCTTCAGTTGGGCCTACTATTAGCAGACCCAGTGACACCAACCCTTCACCAGATGAGTGGACTAAGGCATTAAATCCATATGTAATACAATCACCAGCTCAGCAAAGTTTTGTCCACTTTAAGAAACACATGGTTTTCTGAGCACAATCTCCTTTTGTTACTGTACAAATCAATTTAATGGGTGGTGTGAGAGGTTAGACAAGGTCACAATTAATTATTTATGAGATTTCTATCCGATTATTGTATTCAAATAAACAGGAGGCATTATATCTTATAGATTTATTTTCTGGAACTTGATCTTGTCATTCTGAAATAAGCCGTCCCATAGGTTACTGAAGGAAAGGAGAAATGACAAATGGCTGTCATTGTCTAAAAATCAAATGAGGTGACAGTGATGAAAACCACATAATTAATTCATTACAGCCTGATGTAAAAAACTGTATTGGCATATTGAAGAGTGTTGCAGAGACACACTGCTCAATTTCCTGTCTTTGGAAATCCTCGCCATTGTTTACACATGGTAATTTCATTACTAGATGCAGTAAACCCAGCCACCCATTTGGAAGTACAAAAATAGGCCACATCTCGAAAATTCAATACATCATAATCTTTGGCTCAAAGCCATTGAAATATGGATTCTTTTTTATAGTGGGAGCATGATAATCTAAAGTCTGTTGTCCATACTGTCAATATTCTATGACATCCTTTTCCCATTGGAGATCCGGTTCACGGAAACGTCCCACATCTTGCCGGCCCACACAGTGTAAACATCGACAGCTAGTTTCCATGGATGACATGTATGTCCTTCCATCAGACATAAAATGTTGTTAATGTCTTGAAATAAACATCCAGGAACACATTTCAAAGACACAAGGCTGAGAAGCTATCAACTTGCTTGATTTCTGTAGACAGCAGCAAAGAATTGAGGTTTATATCTCCGGTTGAATTCTGCAATCAAGAAGCACCCACAGGAATGCAAAGCGAAACTGCTAGCATCAGTTTAATGATCAGAACATTTCCTGGCCATTTTATCCTCCCCAGTGGAAGTTACTGCCTGCTTAGTCCCAAAGGGCAGCCTCTAACTGGTGACTTTACACTCCTGCACTACAAACTCACAAAGAAAAAACAGTAAAAGTATGAAATGATGAGACTGGAGTACTTGTTATCAAATGACAATACAATCAAAATGTCACATGTGATGGTTAGAGTGACCGTGTGGATTAATGCCACTTTCAAGACTGTTTCAGTCATATCAGGGTGGAGAAGCCCACAGAGATGGCGTACAGGTTCATACTTTAAGCCTAAGCAGGGTGCGGACAGACCAAAGATTGAAATTAGCCGAGTCTGGGATTTAAACTCCACCATTATCAGCTGATCCTGGCCCAACTAAGGAAGAGAACTCATAATTACTTGGTGTACCTTCAACTACTGGGCCAACCATGTCCCTTGTCATGGTGGTGGTACTGGAACCACTCCATGTCGTTGTCATGGTTCGCTGAGATGCTCTGTTTCGAAGCATGTGACAGGTTGGGCCAAGCCTTGTTGCCACATAGTAAGCTGGTTGTGAAACACCAGGTATATTTAGAATCCCATATGGCTCACGCCACGTGAAGCTGGTGAGAGAGCAATGCCTTATTCTTACACCATGAGCATGCTGTAAGCAAGCTAATGTCCAGAGGGACAGTAAAACCCTCAGCTTGAATGACAATATAACTTTGAACTTTCAGTCTCTATAAAAAAATACTCACTGACATTTTTTATTGTCACACTGCTGCTTGAGAGTAAACATCATAAACCTGGTCTGTGTCTCCTTCTTAGGACACTGTTCAGTCAAGTCAGTGTGGTCACCCTAGCATTGCTCCAACCACATCAACCACAACATGTTCTCAGGGGCACAGAAACCTCCACAGAAGACTCTGTGCTGAATCATTGTGGCTTCATATCATCAGTAATAGTCCCTAATGCACTCAGTTCTAGATTTATAACCTCAAGACATAAAACTATCTTTTAGAAACACAAACTGTGCAGTTAAAAATATATCAGTCTCTATTTCAGAGAGATATCTTCATTTTGAAATAATGGTGGTGAATATAAACTTTTAGAAATTGTTACCTGTCAGTTGTGAGATATTGCTTAAACAACAGTACCTCATTTGCACTGATTCCACTTTAAGATGGTCAATCCAGACATGACTTAATATAAGCTGATATCACTGTCCAAAATCACAGAGTAATCATGCCAAATAACTTATTCTAAGATGCTTCTCTAAATGATCAAATGCGCTATCTGTATACTTAATCCTGCGATAATGTACACTTTTTGTGTTGACGTCATGACAGTGTGCAAATGACCTCCCCTGTGATCTAACATCAGTCATTATGTTTCATTACTGTCATTACAAAATGGCACATCCAAATCAGTTTTGGGGGAAATAGTTTCTTTAAACTGGTCGAACATTTGAACGTTAGATGGAATGATGATGTCATAGAGGCTATTTCATGTGTCAAGTGAAATATCATCTTTCTCTCATCGAGTGACGTGGGGAAAGGAGATATTTTCATGAGTGGCGTTGCCACGAATAAAAATATCTCCATTTCCCCCGCCATGAAAAGTCATTCCATACCCTACCATCACATGTGTTAACATCTGAAATGTAGAGATCCAGCTAAGAACATTTTATAGAATGAGTGAGTTGTGATTTCAACAGCATCTCAGCTGTATCAAGAAAACACAGAGTCTTAGACGCTTACCTCATTAGGACTACTCCCAGTAGTTCCTTAGTACTGGTGAGGTACTGCTCTCATACAGTTGGGATATTGCTGTGTGTGGTGTTAAACAACAAACACACGGTATAGGATCATAATCAGGGAAAATCGGGGATTCAAACTCAAGGCCGGCCCTATGATCCTTGCACCAAAGTGACTAGGACATGAGTCCCCAACATCTGTACATACATATTTAAGAAATAATTGACGAGACTAAAGGAGGATATACCATGAGGGGCTCATAATATATAATGTATAATAAACAACGACCACAAGACGTATATTTTTTATATGAGATATCAACACCATGGTCAGCATCTTTCAGGTCGTTTATAAAATGTACAAGCTTTAAAAATATATACCCAAATTTTAATAATGATGACTCCCTCAATAGAATCCAACTTCGGAAATGTCTGACAAGTCAATTTTACAAACAGGTGGATTTAGTTGGGTCTTTCCCTCGTATGACCCGTGAAGATCCGGGGTAGAATAGGTCTTCAGCAACCCATGCTTGCCATAAAAGGTGACTATGCTTGATGTAAGAGGCGACTAACAGGATAGGGTGGTCAGGCTCGCTGATTTGGTTGATGCATGTCATCGATCCCAATTGCGTGGATCATGATGTCAATCACTGGATTGTCTGGTCCACACTTACAGACCGCCGTCATATAGCTAGTGCAGCGTTAAACAACAAACAAAACTATATAGATATATGTATGTACTAAAAAGAAATAAAATGCCTTATCAAATACACATCACCCACAGGCACCAAGACTTATAACAGAAGGTTTCATAATGAACTCTTATTCCTATAATGTCTATGGAGAACAACCATTTATGTCAACTGAGCAAAAATTTCATTTACCAACATGGCAATAAATAGGAATCAAATTAAGGTGCTTACAAAGCAAATCTTAACTATTAGATATTAATGAATTAAAATCAAGAATTATTTAAATGATGAGCTTAACATAAACTGATACACCTTGAAATAGACTCCATACAATTTATAAAGATCATTGTCATGATAATACCCAATCTAGTACATGTCAGTAACCTGCTCTCGTTTATGTATGCCTCAGAACAGCATTTTTAATTCATGCCTGCCTGACAGTCCAATACGACATAGATCAACACAGCTTAAAGCATAATACAAGACATGTCTTCCCAACATTTGTATTTCCTTAGTGACCACCCATTGGTCAATATATAAGGGTCATAAAAATTTAGTTTGCGATGTCTTCACGAATGTTCATCAGATGCAGTGAGGTGGCATGCTGGCCTGTGTCCACATCTGGTGAAGTTAAGCAACATGGGTCACGGAGAGAAGGTGGATGGGTAACATCTTGACTCCTGAGAATTCTTAGGACCACGGTCCTGCCCTACACACTGAAGCATATGTGTCTCCTTAGGAAAGTGATTCATCCAGCAGTCAATGGGTACCCGGTAGTGAGTGAGTAAGTGAGTATGGTTTTACGCCCTTTTAACAATATTCCGGGTCTTAAACACTTAAACCAGGAGGCTACATCACCGCCCCTGGGTACCCAGTAGGATCAGGTGGATGACAATTAACCTACAAGTGCCTGACTTGGTTTGAATACTCCCCAGGAAGCTGAGAACATGCACATTGACCAGGATAGTAATAAGATCCATCAGTTTAAGCACATATGAGAGTATGCCATACACATTCATAACATAATATAATAGACTTGGCATTAGGACCATGGGAGCAGACACTTTGGTCTGTGATATACCGATTCTGCTGTACGGGGCAGCGAGAGTGATGGAGGTCATACAAGGTGAGTACAGAGAGAGTTGTAATCATCTCACCGTTTCAGCATCTTTGGATGCGATGTGGCCAGCCCCTGCATGAAATACAAGTTACTCATTCCAAACATTAGGCACTGTCCAACGTCCCATTAATCCCTTTCCCTATTTATTCATCATTATTTCATTCCAAGTCACATTTCTTATCTAGATAATTTAAAGTACATGAGCGCCAAAGACCAACAATGATGATCTTTCAAGAACAGAAGTTTACTTGGAAAAGATAGTGTTGATACAAAAACAGAAGTGACATTAAATCGGAAATGGACAAACAAAATGAATCATAAAAAGTATAGTACCGAAAGTTCAGATTATTGATATTCTTTAGGAGGAGAGCGAGGTGTTGTTTTTGTGAAATATAATTTGGTTAAAAAATACTGAAACAAATTGCTTCAGGTTTTCAAAACAAAATACAGTTGGCTAAAATTGCGTTTTTCAGAAATAAACATTGTATGTCTCAAAGCAATGACTGATAGAATATTTGGTCTCCAAAAAAGTTATTCTGAGTTGCAAAGAACATCAGGAAGAATCATTTTATCTTGTGACCTTGACCTTTGGCCAAAACAATTATAATGGTCCATTTGAAAGCAGTCCATGTAAGAATAGTACTTCTTATCAGTAATCTTTGTGTATTAGTCATTAGAAAAATCAAAGCAACGGTAGTGGTAAAAATCCAATAAAAACTTAAAGCAGTCCCCCTTGGGCAAGACAAACCGGTGTTTGATGACATAACAATCTATGTCTCAGGTCACAAACTGTAACCACAGGATTCAATTTCAGAGGGCTCTTTTCCTATCGACAATCAATATTAAAATTTGTCCCCAGTACCTCATACTTGTGGGAAATACTGATCAAAATAAGGATCTGGTGCAGCCATCTGCCTCTGTGACATGGCTCATTGCGTCTAACTGTACTCTGTAGTGCTGGGACGAGTGCAGATTTACTGCCTGGGTACCCGACCCCCTTTAACCTAACCCTACCTGGCTACTAGGGCTGGGACAGGTAACTCTGGTACTCGGGTCGGGTGGGTACTGAGTAAGAGCTGGATACCCACAGGACTACCCAGACCCGTGGGTAGTCACGTGATATATTATTTGTTGATGACAAAAATTATCTAGAAGTCTATGGTTACATTACAAGTCACAACAAGATAACACTTCATCAACTTCAGTGTATGCATAACTAAATCATTTAATATGTGTATCTAAAATACATTTTGCCAGGGCTAAGGTCAAACAATTCCCAATCTGACATTTTGAACCCATCTCTTGAGACCTACAGTGGGTACCCGGGTAAGGTCGGGTAATAAGGGGGTGGGTACCCGGGTAGTAAATCTGGACTCATCCCAGCCCTACCAGGCACACCCACTGTAGGTCTCCAGTGTTGGCAACAAAATGTCTGATAGGGAATTGTTTACCATAGCCCTGGGAAAAACTATTCAGATACCTGTCAGATGAAATGATCATTGGTTTGAGGTTATTCCGAATATTGAATACAAATTCTAAATTTGTGTAAAAATATATTTACTGTGAATTTAAAGATTGCTCTATTTCTTGAAGGCCATGTCATTCTGACTAACAATAATGTGTGTGCTCACAATCTGGAAGTTTGAAAGTCACTAAATGTCAAAAATGAAAGATTGTGCTTCCCTGTACCACATCATTTTTTCATGACAAACACTTTATCTTCAAGGTAGTTAAAAGAGCAGTTCTTAGTAATATATGTACTGCTGTGTTAATAATTAATGGCACAGTGTCAACAGTCATTACACAGATTAATGGTTAGCATACACTTCTTACTGCATGCACAGATGCAGCTGCGTGAGTTCCACACCACCTTGAACAATAGATCAACTTTAATGTGATGGAATTCGTCAACCTTTACCACTGCAGAAATGATAAAGTATACACATATGAGTGTGTGGGGGAAGAAGAGGGGAGAGACACCAAAAATGGGCTTCACACATTGTACCCATGTCAAGATTCGAACCCGGGTCTTCGACAAGCAAATGCTTTAACCACTAGGCTACCTGACACACATGAAGGATCCAAATGAGTCTATGTGGGATTCAAACCTATGAATCCCACATTCTTGTATGTTATTTATTGTTTAAATGTTCACAGCAATATCCAGCCATGTGACAATACCATCAAAATAATCAAATCTTTAATTTTAACCAGCAATTGATATTATGAGCAACACCATCTGGGTTTCACACTGAATCTGATCCACCACAACAACACAGTTTGTTGGGGACAAAGAGAACATTAGCTGCAGCATCTTGGGCAAAAGCATCTTGGACCACAACCATCAATTGGATACTGAAATATATCAATTGACTGTTCTCTGTTTTTATCAACAAAAATCCCACAAGGCAATCCGGGGAGCCAGCATATCACATCACTACACCAGACATGGAAAGGAAAGTGTTTTATTCACACAACAGCTCTTGTAAGGCATGCATACAGAGACCCATAAGTGAACATTACATCACCATGAAGGCTATCCACAACACAGTGCCTGCCTCATCATTTCCATAATGTCTGAGTACCATCAACGCTTTATTGACTCAGTAATTGGCCGTGGAGAGACAAGATCCAGAGCAGTTACAACTAACGACTCATCCTCTGATAAATATGAATGTAATCGACAACATCATGGACCTATTGGCTGTGGTAGGTTTGTAATACGACTGAAATCGACAACATCATGGATCTATTGGCTGTGGTAGGTTTGTAGTACAACTGTTATACGACTGAAATTGACAACAGCATGGATCTATTGACTATGGTAGGTTCATAATATGACTGTAATCAATAACACCATGGATCTATTGGCTATGGTAGGTTTGTTAACGGAAGACTATTGACAAGGGAATAATCTCCAAGAACAGAAAGCATGGCCCTTGACACCTATGTATCAAAAGGCCCATTGTGTTTACAGCATGTCAAAATGAGCTTGAGATTTAATTAACTTGGAAGAGACTGTCACTATGTATCCTCATAATGTACTATTGATGTCATAGGTATACCTTCATCAGTGATGCCATAGTCTCAAATAGCATCCTACCCACCATCATCCAAACGATTCAGATCCTACTGTGAACAGTGAACAATGTCCATATGCAGATTTCATAATTCACATCTTGTATAAATGAAGACATTTTCTCAATGTAATGATGTCAGCAGTTATAGCAAGACTGATCAAGGGATACCAGGATTCTGTTTGAAGTATCTGGTTCCATTTTCCTTTAGTGCCCAATGGACTAATTCTCTCTCTAAGAATACTCTCAAATAGTTTGTATAATATATTTCACAGACAAAGTAAGACTCCAAGGACAGCTTTTAGTTTGTGACACTTCAGGAAGACACACTGACCTACATTTATTGTGAATCTGGTAATGAAAATGCTCTCACGTTTGAGCTGTAGTATCTGAGTATTCATGCAATTTTCATCACATCAAACTTCTGCCACATCAGCAATTTAGCTACATTTTTTTTATCTAAATTTGCATACGACAGGGAATTCAAATCTGAATATGGTATTCAAATCACTAAATTTATTGCTCTTGAAACTCTTTGTAAAGGATGCATGTGGTTCTGTTTTGAATACCATTTCATAGAAGCATGGAAAAACCAGAAGTGATCCTGATGGGTTTTTTCAAGATGGATGCCACGTAAAAAGTCATCCCAATAATGATTTGCATGTTTGAACCATGGACTGCCGGAATTAATCAAACGATCTCAAGAAGTTACAATTGCTTGCACAGCTTCGGAATCCTCCCAAGATTGTCTCACTACCATCCCAAGAATGTCAGTGTCACCATCTATTATAGATGATCAGTTGTAAAAAACACACAGGAACACAAAGTCTAGAGGTAGTGCAATGCAAATGGTCATCTTGTCAATTACACAAAATGAAATCGACGAGGTCACAGATATTGCTGGAGTCTGACAGGTCTTCATTGCTCCCATTTAGGCAGGAGTGACATAGTCCTAAGACTTGCAAATCTCTCAATGAAGAGCTCCCATGGAATGCTGGGTACCACAATGGGCTGCCGTTATTACATTAGCCTCTGTACATTTACCAAGATCTTGATCTTGTCCGTTTCAGCATCTTGCTGAGCTTTTTTCAATGAATCGATGATGCACCTACAACGGGAGTCCTTATCTCCCACGTCTACTATCTGACATGCAATACTGCAATTTACATGTTATTGGCACTGAGGGGAACCTCACTGATGATATTTAAATAAGCACCATGCACAGAACCCTTGAAATAGACATGGAGAAGACACTGAAATATATGAGCAAAATTGGTCATTCACTCATAACCCGAGTGGCTGTCAAGGAATGAATTCAGAGACTTTCTCTAGCCACCTACAAGACTCACACATGGAACAAGCTCGGTCGTTGAGCTTGAATAAGAATGAGTTACAGTTCTCAAAATAACATAATAGACATGAGACCTAACGTATATGATGGTTAGGTATTGAATATGACTTTACCAGAATGTAAATGGCTTAATATTAAAATCATTGAAAGACTTGACATTGCATCTCTGGTGGCAAGGAAAGAACACTACAAGTGAGCGATTTAGTGGATATTTTTTAACCCTGCAGTCAGAAATAGTACAGCTTTACCCCTGTGTCCGGTAATGAATCAAGTCTGGATCAGGTAAAACAGACCACTGCCCTGGTCTAGTAGACACAGCATCTACCTGGAGAGCGAAAGGTCAATGGTTCAACCCCCTGGGCTCTCCTCATCAAAAAGAGGCCAAAGATTGTACTTGTTGATACCCTACCTGGGGCTCAGCGGTAAGGGAATAAAACAATTATTGATCGGCTAGATGTCAGCAAGATGCATCTGTGTCGAGTATACATGTTTAAGAAGGGCATGGCTTCACAGTGGGTCAGCTCTATAAATCAGGTATAAGTCTGGACAAGAACTAGAGCTACACACATCCCAAGATAGGTGCAATAATCTTGAAAGTTACTTTAAACCCCATTTCAGCTGCAGTGAACAGTGACTTAAGGATGACCAATGATTCAGGCAAACACTAGGCATGATGATATGCAATCAGATTTTAGTTATATCACAGATTGTTAGCTAAACGTGAAGTGATATAGTTCTTATAATTAGACATTTACCAGTTGATGGTGAAAGAAACAAATATGCGTATGTTATGAACACACAATGCCATTTAGAAAGTGGTCAAATGTAAAAAATGTTATATATGTGATGACACTTTCTAAGTACAGTACAGATTCTCATTCTTTTGGGGGGTTAAGTCTTGTTCAGGATTAGAACCCACACTGCCAGAGTGAGGCACCTAATCGCCTGCACACAAAGTCAGCGATCAAACCCATCCAACCACTGAGGCTTCCACAAAATGAAAGTCCGACAACTGATAGTCTAGATCACGTACTTTGAGTACCCCTCTGACAAGTGTAAATTGGCACGGCTTCCATTATGGCCAAGGGCTATGAACACACAATGTCATTTAGAAAGTGGTCAAATGTAACAAATGTTATATTTGGGAAAACACCTTCTTAGTAAAGTACAGATTTTATTCAGTCTGGGATTCGAACCCACACTGCCAGAGTGAGGCACCTAATTGCCAGCACACAAAGTCAGCGATCTAACCCACTTAGCCACCGAGGCTTCCACAAAAAAGGAAGTCCTAGAGTGAGAAATTGAGTTCTTTCTGTGCCTGTCAACAATATTACATTTTTATTACAGCAGCACTTTCATATAGATATAACTACAAAAGGGTATTATGGTTTCAGATAATACAACAGCCATCACATGTTGGTTTCTTAGAGAAAGTGCTTGGATTTGATGCCCTGTCAGTGATACTCTGTGTTTATCACTAGAGTGCTTTCAGGTGGATATGGTGATTCAGGCACTTTAAAGCCATCATATGACAGTTTCATAGACGATCAGCATCATCAACACACATGATAAAACAGCATAAATAAAAGGTGGTGAAGGTTGTGCTGCTGGGAATAGGACAAAAAACGATCAAACCACAGCGAATATAAACTGACTGGACAGGTATTTAGAAGCTAGTATTCCTTGGGGTCTAATAACTGTTATGTCACAGACAGATAATATTTCCCAGACAAGTGGGACCAGAAAATTGTTAGATGTAAAGCAAAACACAATTATGATTTAATAACATGTATTGAAAAATGGGAAAAGGTATTCTGTTTTGCTACAATCACAATAACACGTTCTTTCCCATTTTGCATGTCTTTTGATCACTTGACGAGTGAGTGTGTTGGATTTTACAAAGTTCTTTAGCAATATTCAAGCAATATTATGGCAGGGTACACAAGAAATGGGCTTAACACATTGTACCCATGCGGGGAATCAAACAAAGGCCTTCAGCATGACAAGCAAACACTTTAACCACACGGGTACCCCACCGCCCTTTTGAGTGAGTGAGTTAAAGTTTTACGTCACATCGGCAGTATCTCAGCCATGTAGTGACGATCCGCCCCTTTCAACTCTCGAATAGAAACTGACAGCATTCTCGCCACCAATGACCAATTTGCACAGGGTGACATCCTTTAAACTTAACAAGCCAGGTCACAGTGACCTTTAACGCTAAGATGATCAATTTCCTGTCACACATTTTATCAACATGAAATGTATCAGTATCAAAAGCATTCAGAGTCGTCAATAGCAAAAATGATGTCCAGTTATGTCATCCACTTCAGCAGATATGTAAAAGATGCACATGTGATTACTTATCTTGTCAAATTGATAACCACAGAGCCGAGTTTAAAAGCAAATTTACATTTTGTATACTTCAATGTTTGAATGTTGTTCCCAATGGGAACTTATCGATTGGCTGCCTACCAAATATTGAAGAACAAAGACGTTTCGAAACAGACAATAATGCCTGTGGAATGTAATGAGGGCTGAAATATCAGTTGACATGGACTTTGTGCGGAGAGTTTATAGGATGATTGAGAGACACGTTTCATGCAGTTACGACAGAATTGGTCTCAAACGCTGCCCTTGCCAGACATCAAGTCTTCATCACTCAAACGCTCAGTTGTTGATATAGCACACACTGTCTCGAGAGATTCTCGATGAAATGTTGGACATAATGTGATAAAGAGTGGCAGATTTTATTAATGCATTTATGATCAAAAACTTCCAAACACTTTTGGGTTGAATAATGATTAATATCTTCTTCTTATTTCTAGTTGACAGAGCTTTGATATTCTTATACGTTCGAAGTTCATGGTACACAATAATAATGGCTTTTTGATATAAAAGTCTAACTTAAAAATCCTCAAGACAGAAAAACGATTGGAAAGCAAATGAAAACTTCATCTTCCTCATTCCTTTGACATCCCTGGTATTTGATTTCTCACATCCAGCATAAGTAGAAATACATTTCTCACCATGACATCTGATCATATTTCAGTGGCATAACTGACACCTGTAGAATCTATCATCACGTTCTGAGTCAATAAAATTTCAAAATCATTACACAACTTAAACACAGAGAATTGAAATTCACACTTAATGACAATCATGAAAGAAATATCTTACACACATAACAACACGATATTCAACACTTACTCAAATCAGCTGGATAATATCCCATCCATATGATATTTCAACACGAAATTGACATGAAATTGAAAACCAGGAAGTTGTACTCTTGAACATGTGCATATAGTGCAGTACCACAGATACCAATAACTGAAGGGATCCCTCCTTAGAAACATCCTGTCCAGTACCTTGTAATAACCTTTCTATTGTCTATCTGATCTTGCATGGACAATGGACGTCCCTAAATGAATCCGATAGGCTCCTAGTTGGCAATACACAGCTTTTGGCTGAAGGCTATAGTTTGAAATGGGCACAAATGAGATTTGCCAACATTGAGGATCTTATTATTCGAATCCATTCAAGTGAAAGTTAATTGGCATACTTCCCATGCCCTAAGGAGCTGAGGTTGGGTACTGTATAACTCCAAGATCACAGAGTCAGGGATTGACAATAGAAATGTATTCAGCAGCATTACATCAGCATAGGCACGGGGAAAACCTGACACTGATCTGTCTATATGCAACCACTGCAATCAACACCTTTTACGGTTCTCTTACACACACTGTATGGAAACTTGATTTTAAATGTGTCTGTCTGAATGCATCAACCTTTTGAATGCCACTGTAAGTCTATACTCTGACAATGATGTCTTTTTTCATCAGTGGTGTCTATACACACCATTTGTTTCTTATAGAATTGTCTATTTCAAAATGTAAGCATAAAAAATAACGTCTGTCTCAAATCTGATGTTCTCAATTCAATTTTTAATTTAAGTGACTCATGACAATTATTTTTGTTAAAAGATCACCTGGAGATTAGATCTGTTTTTCATCTTATCGGTTAAATGTGCAAAAACAATTTGCTCTAACCAATGACCTCTTAAAACTGGTGTTAACCTACAGTGAAGTCTATTAGCAAATGTCAATTGCGCTATCAACTACCATGTGTGATGCATGCTCATGGGGCATGACCACATCATTTGTGTTAATGGTGACATCTACAACACCAACACACACCAACATCGTTAGTTTCAACTGACATACTATGAAGTATTAATATTAATTTTTAAAAATGGAAATCTCAAGTTCATTTACAGAAAAAAGCCATAGAAAGGCAAAAAAAGACTCAGTTTCAATTGACATTTAATCCGAGAAAGACTACTGACACTAAACCAAGCGATGTTTGTAAAATACAAACACAGAGAGATAAGATATGGTGATATGTGTGTCTCTCAGAATCAATTTCAAGTATAAGGTATCTGATTTGTTAATCTTTAATCTTTTAAGCCCAAAGTAGGGATGTAGATTAATAAAGATAACTGAATTTAGATTTCACTTAGTTGCCCATGCTGACAGAGATGTGGTAGCATATTACAGATATATGTCATGGTTCATCTCACACATTATGAGGTACTTGTCAAATCAATTAAGGCGCTGATGCCTTGGGTGTTTTGCCAGAAGTCCACCTGTGATGCTCGTGACACTCCCAGTTAACACCTACAGATGGGAAGTTTATTATTTTGGATCACACTTTCACAGCAATGTTTGTGCCATGACATGACCATGACTTCAAACAAACAGGCTGATTTCTGGTAAATGTAGGTAAAGTCAGTTCATTCTTTCATGCAAACAGTGATCCTTCTACATGTTATTCTTTCTCTCAATATCAGTTCGATTTCAAAACACAATCAGATCCTCTCGCTTCACAAAAAGTTAAAGCTATAGTTTCTAAATAATATATCATCATCATAATCTAATATCTAAAGGTCATCGGTACACTGGGAGAAAGGTTTAGGGCCAAAGTATAGAAATCCAATAAAATATCAGCTGATGCCAATATCAACAGTTGACACAGTTAGAACCCCATGTCCTGCTACACCAGGGCTGAACAAAGGGCCGAGCAGCATGACACAAAGATTGAGTAATCTTGTCCCCATGCAACCAATGCCATCACATGACAATGCATAACAGTCTTACTGATACCAAACTGAAGGCCAATGACTTTAAGCTGAATGGGAAGGATATGATCTAAACAGAGAAAATGACAAATAAATCGCAATTCAGTTTTCCAATCAAGAAAGATGACGCTGATGTGGTCATAAATAACAGTTTCGCTGTAATCAACACCCAAAATGAACACAGGTTGTCTATTTCTTTCACCGACGAGCAGGTTGTATCAATAACTCTCCGCTTTATCGCATGATGCAGATTCACATGGTCCAAAGCAATCAACAAACACGAAATTGGCAATGATTTCATCATTTTCACGGACATGAATTGTTTGCACACTTCTCCCGATCATCAAGCACTGACAATGATTGACTGCCGCCTACAACTCCACAGAGGCCCTTCCTAGAGGTGCGGTCAATACAGCTGATTTTACCTGTGAACTTAGTGCCATTGACACTGCAATGAAACAGATGCAGATCTAACTGATTGATATTGACATCATTGATGTTGCTATGTACATCAGTTTAAGTAGTGATGTAGGCGTAGGGCAAATGTATTACATTCATAATTTAAAGTAGGTTTATTGGTGAAATAAAATACATGATAAACATTTCATATGTTCAGAGTAGTTTACACACTTTATAATGGATATTGATACCTTTCAAGGATACTGATGGTGCCGGCGTTAAATTTATGCAATGTGTATTGCGCTAGTGCTTGATGCCAAACTTCATGAGGGTGTAACAGAACAAGACTAAAATCTAAAATGTGCTGTTATATTTGTTACTGAACTTCATTAACATTTACGTTACTGCAACAAAAATGGAAAAAATGCATTAGAGCACCACAAGTTTATCTGAAACAGGTAACGCCTATGCCATCAACTGTGTGAAGCACACATCACCAAGATATTCTCATCACATGTTCCAAGTGGCAATGAAGATTCATCATTTCACTTGACACCTGCTTGTCATGTAAACTATATTGGAGGGACCTAATCTGTTCATGAAAATCAATAATTATGATATAACGCAAACTGCTGTGAACGCATGTGTTCATGTGTTTGTTATGAGCCTTGACAGGTTTACAGAGCGCAGGAGTCAGCGGATTTCACACACAGTTACAGCCATAACACTGCAATCTGTCCGGTGTTGAATCTGGACCACACAAACCAATGAACAACATCTCATGCAGCCAGGGCCTGGTGACATACAGGTCAGACATTGTAGCCAACTAATCCACATCTTAACAGGCCCTTACCGTCATGAGGAACTGACACTTATTTCCCTGATTCCGAACCAGAATCAGTAGCAATGAAGACAAATACTGTTTGTTTGTTTGTTGTTTAACACTGCAGTCAGAAATATTCCAGCTATATGACAGCGGTCTGTAAATAATCAAGTCTGGACCAGACGATCCAGTGCTTGACATCTTGAGCATCGAGGCACACAACTGGGATACAATGACATGCATCAACCAAGTCAGCAAGTCTGACAACCCAATCCTGTTAGCCGGGCTTCTTAGGACAAGCGTATTGTCGACTTTTAAGGTAAGCATGGGTTGCTGAAGACCTATTCTACTTCGTATCTTCACGGGTCACAACAAACAATCAAAATTAGTTTAGTGTGAATGTACAATCACACATTGACTATCACCATATGATTCATGTTAAGAACACGATAAAGTCAAAAAAGTAAAATTTCGTCAAATCTTTTTTGACTTTTAACAAAAATATGAAACCTACCTGAAATCTGAATAATCCTAAATTAAAAGCAAAAATCAACAACTTTTCCTAATGAAAAGCATGTCAGCCTCACAATACATCATGCTTCCACAAGTTGACACAGTATCCTCACAGTTCCTCCTGTGTGATGCCGATACAGCCACGGCAACGATCCGTCACGGAGAGAATGAGTGAGTTAATGAACCAGATACTAGTCAGCAGAAATACAACTATCCCATGGTGCAACCACCAAAGCAATCAAACCTTGACTAGAAAAAACATTGGTTAATAGTGTGAGTATTGATCGATGATAGCAGATAATGATGACACTCCATCATTCACATCACCACACAGATGATGCTACCTTGTGACAATTTGAAACACAATTCAAGCTCTGCAACTCACATGTCAACCACTTTTAATCATATTTTATGACCAGCGTCGATACTGGGGACAAGATATATTCATGCGTATTATCAAAGTCAAACAAATCTTCATTTCTATTAACAGTCTTTAAACCTTTTATAAGATGAAAATCTAAAAGCAATAGGTTTATTCATCAATACTAATTGATTGCTGTACATTAATATGTAACAATATATCAGAAAACACCCATATGTGACCTTTTCCTTGCAGAAACTAATAGATTCACCACTTGTCCGTTTAACTATATTCCCAAATCATCTCATTGTCTGGAAGTAGAGGCAAATAAAAAAACAGATTAAACCTCACACTTTTTCAACTCGTAAAATATTCATTGCTTAAAATGCTACCACTGAAACCAGAAGCTAGAGAGAGGTTGTGCTAATCTTTCCTCAGCTGTTTTAAACAAACATAACCAGTAACACTAGAAGGTGCAATTTATATTATTAACTTTATAAACAATTGAACAGAAAAGAAAATGAAAAAAAAAACCAGCAATACAAAGGGATAAATTCATGATATACGGTTATGAGATGATAGACCTATTTTTTTATGGAATAAAAACTGTTTTGTCTCACACATTTAAGTGCAGTACCTGAAAGAATATCCCTACTTCATGGATAAAAGCCCCACACAAGACGTGTATCAATGTTATAGAAGCTCTCTGCCCTTATACTCAGGAGAATGAACTAATCACATTTACAGGGTCTAAGTCCGACCATCATGTGTTTTTGTTCTGGGAAACTACTAAAGTCAATATGAGTTAACATTTTGTATTTTAGTTGGATAAAATTGGAAGAAGAAAAGTCTTTCACATAAAAGAAACAAGATATTATGGCCCAACAAAGTAAAATATAATACACAAGATTTTGAGTAATGGGTGTGTATTATGACATCAAGTAAATGACATATGAATGGTGATTTGGTTTCAGGATTTACAATCATCATTTTAAAGTGAATGTTGTTTTTTTAAATATTAAGACAAATTCATTGTCACAAAACATTTGTAGATACGATTAACACTGTAAGTGAGAGGTCTATATCAGATAATAATGTCATTATTGGTATCCACGTATCATGAAACTTCATGTTAGGCAATGAAACACCATGCACAAATATATTTAACAATCTATCTAGGGATTTAAACTGCAAGCATTAAGGTGAACCGATGAATATATATCATGTCCATGTCAATGACAGCTGTGTTGTTGTCTTTCACTCTTGAGAAGGCCACCACTCACCCATATTTTAATAAAAGAGCCACTACTCTCTCTGCCTCAAGCGACATCACTCTCTTTGCCTCAAGGGACACCACTCTCTTTGCCTCAAGGGACACCACTCTCTTTCCCTCAAGAGACACAACTCTATCTGCCTCAAGAGACACCACTCTATCTGCCTCAAGAGACACAACTCTATCTGCCTCAAGAGACACAACTATATATATATTTCAGATGCAATTTAAACATTCATCAATAGGGGGACAAGTCTTCTTGAAGGTTATGGAATGAGGCGAGTGGTGACGAATGGGGACACAACTCTCACTGCCTCAAGAGACACAACTCTATCTGATTCAAGGGACACAGCACTCACTGCCTAAAGGGACACCATTTTATCTGCCCCAATGGACACCACTCTCTCTCTGCCTCAAGAGACACAACTCTATCTGATTCAAGGGACACAGCACTCACTGCCTAAAGGGACACCATTCTATCTGCCCCAATGGACACCACTCTCTCTCTGCCTCAAGAGACACAACTCTATCTGATTCAATGGACACAGCACTCACTGCCTAAAGGGACACCACTCTTTCTGCCCCAATGGACACCACTCTCTCTCTCTGCCTCAAGAGACACAACTCTATCTGATTCAAGGGACACAGCACTCACTGCCTAAAGGGACACCACTCTATCTGCCCTAAGGGACAAAACTTTATCAGTCCCAAGGGACACCAGTCTCGCTGCCTTAAGGGACAACACTCTATGTGCCTCAAGGGACATCACTCTATCTGCCTCAAGGGACACAACTCTCTCTGCACCAAGGGACACCACTCTATCTGCCCAAAGGATACACCACTCTATCTGCCTCAACTATATGGAGCCTAACTTCAGATATAAAATTAGACCACTGCTGTGTTTGTATTTACATAAACCATAACATTCACTTTATCCATTATAATTACAGTCTTCTATCAGATGAAAAAAAGAATTAAGTTTCAGAATGGCCTTTGACTAAACCATTACTGATAGTTACACCACAGTCAAACTTGAATCAAATACAACATACTGATCAACATGTGATAATAATTTTCATCATGAATCCAAAACTTTAGCCTAGAAACTAATGATACATTTGTTGTTACACTGTACGATTCCGACACTTACTGTCTCTGCAATGAATTCCTCTCATTTCTGGACCCTATTGCCTCCTGAGGGTCAATCAGTGCATCAATAAATAGGAGTTTCATCTTCTCTAACAACATCAACACAATGAAAACCATCAAGTTTCATTCTTCTTCTATTCTCACATATCACATTGGTTGTAAGAGCCATCAAAATGCATCTGAATCAATTCCAACTTCTTGATACTTTGAATGAACTTAATCCCATCTTGTAACCAGACTACTAAAAAGAGATGAATTGAATTAACTTGAAAATTGTGTGGTTAAAGAGACTTATCAAAGTAGACTTCGCATGTACCAATTGACGAATTGCTTTGATGAACTAGTCTGAAGAAAGTCTGGTAGATACAAGACCCTAATCTGTCCACTGGTTGAATAATGCCTCTGGTACTGAATTCCATTCTTTCTGACTCCTTAATGAGAGAATGGAATGTAGGGATTGACTGCACTATTCGCTGCTCTGCAGCAATGGCACAGCATGGAACAATGATATGGGCACGACATGGTGGTGGTGAGCTGAAATGGGTTTTAACGTTGCGTCCAAGATTAATGCACTTACATAGCGACGTGCATGCATGTGTATGTGTGTGTGTGTGTGTGTGTGTGGCTGCTTGTACTAGTCTGGACTGATGCCGATTTATAGTGCTAGCACACTGAGATACCATGCCACAGTTTAACAGAGATACACACACAGTATACTGACTCCGAGCCAACCAGTCCTTGTTTTAGCCCCTAAATGTCGAGCGCCAGACAGGGTAACAAGTACCATCTTTAAACGTCTTTTGGAATGACAAGGCCGGGGATCAAAACGCGGACCCTCCGCTCTCCGGGTAGATGTTCTACCATTAGACCACAGAGGCGGTTGGCACGACATGGAAAACACACATGAGAATAGAACTCAGTATTTGTTAGTAATGATTAGTCACATCAACCACAGGGCTACTTCACTGACTGAGTTGGGGTTGACACTGCTTTGAACAGGAGGATTTGTTGACAGGTTGCAGGTCTTAGACATCCGGCTCTAAAATTTGAGGGATGCAACTCTCCACAACAAATTGTAGCATCTATTATAAGCCGCCTGTGACGCCTGTGCCGCCTGTGCCGCTTGAGAAATTTATACACTGAAGAATTGTCTTAGAAGTTGACAGATGACAAAGTAGACACAGTTTATGGATAACAACTTCTTTAATTACTGTAAAGGCAACGTTTAGGTACATAAGGACCTTTCCCAAAACGTCGTCTGTATAGTAATTAAAGAAGTTGTTATCAATAAATTGTGTCTACTTTGTCACTGAAGGGTCAACTATTTCATTTTCTTGAGAAGTGAATCTATTGTAATAAAATCTTGTTTAGAAACAAACAATCAGGACATAACAAGAAAAGTAATATTTTTCCTAAAAAAATACACATCTGCCTATTTTAGTAAAGCAAATAGAATGTACACAGACAAATAATTATTTGAAACAGGAAATATGCAAAACAAACCGATAAACTATAGCGAAAAGAATGTTAATTTATCAGCTTCAGGTCCAAACAGCATAACTTACCGGTACTCTCAAATTCTCAACACTCACCCTCAGGATCATACACTATGTTCTTCCATATGAAGTCACAAGCCTTCCCTCTTGTACACCCTGTCATTACTATTGACAAGCTAACATATGAACTACATCTACAGTCACATCAATTTCATCTCCTGCTCAAACAAAAATCCTTCCTGGTATTGAAACAGAATATGCCAAAGAAACGATGAGAAAGACATGACAAATATCATTGAAGGCAAGGATTAAATACAAACAAGAACAGCATTAGTTTGAAGTGTCTAAAAGAAACAAAGTCAATCTTGTCTACAGCACATCATCATAGTAAGTGTTTCCATGTGAAAAATAAATGAGTTCCTTAATTAAACATCTGTGGTAATTAACAAGCCGAAAGGTGAAATATACATATTTTGAACAACGCTAAGTGATATTGTGAGCAAAACTATAATCTTACAGTGTTTTTGAAGTAAGTTGTAACTGTATCTCCACAAATGTGTAAAGCCTTGCTTGAGACCATCCCTATTATTTATAAGTAGACTTAAACCACTAGAAGAACTATAGCTGCATATCAAAAATGCATTGGTTCTCTAAACTGGTTGTTGATACACAACAATGAAATACATTAGGCATATATCCCATGCCATAACAAACGATCATTTGACATGCACACAGTAGAAATGATTTATAACCAGACTCTGGGAAAGTCACGATTTTGAACCCCTGTTTTGAATCTGATGACTTTCTTTATCTAAATGTCACTTTACTGAATTTCTTATAGAATGATAATGTGAAATTAATGAGTTGCTTGATGTTTCTGTTTGATAACAGCTGACTCGTATATATTTGGTGTAACAGATGCACATTACAGTTAATGTTTGAAGGTTTTCTTTAAAAGCCAGTATGGACTTTTTTGCATCATGAAGTAATGCATGTTTTACAACTCGAAACAACAAAAGAAATTATTCTATAGGTCAATACGATGTGCGCATGAATTTCTTGTTCCATTACTCTGCATATTGTCAAATCAGGTAAATGTCAAGCTTCATAAATGAAAAATCCCAAGACTTCATAAATGACAAATCATGAAAGATTGAAACAAAATGACTTTACGTCTACAACAGACAAGTATGGATAAAATAGGATGTTAATTTATATACTTCAAATGTCACATCTCTATCATACCCGTACATATTTACAATTTCATTTACAACCACCTTCAAATGAATTGATTTCTCTTTGAAAATTGGCTCCCAAAACACAATACTAGTCAAGCAATTAATCACTACTTACGTTCATTAAATCATAAACTTGCTGACTTAATTAATGACACAAAACCCTGAACCGGTAAGAATCAAAAGTTAATTTTACTCAGCAAATGTCATGAACTACAAGTAAGGATGAATTGTCCAGTAATGAAATGTGAATCAAGTCCTCGGTGTCATGTTAGCCTCAATGAGCAGAGGCCTCTCGAAGACAGTCTCGCTCTTCAGCCAGACATGCTCCTGCTGCTGTAGGCTGATGTGGGAAGACTCCGATATTGCCACTGAACCCATGAACTCCATGTCAAGCAGGTACCACACGGTCTAGATGGTCAGCTGAGACCATTCAATTCCAGGAAAATGCTTTCACAGAAGCCAGACAGACAGCTTTTAGATCAGAAGGTTGATCCACTTCTGTTACAACCTTCCTCCATTACTGCAAAGAGCCACGCCTAACTAGCCAATTGTACAATCAAATCATCCGATGTTTTGGCAATGGTCATATGGTGCAGGGCTCACTAAGGTGTCTTCTTCTGGGCCTTTATCTCGCATTAATTCTGTTGTGTCAAGAAGCCCATCAACTAGAGACTTCAGGAGTCAGAATCTACACCAAACCAGCCAGCCAGCATTGAGAGTCATTTGTTTCCATGCTGGGTTTAATGCTGCTAATTGTGCAATATCCCAGCAAATCTTTGATTGGCACTTAGAAGTTTGAAGAATATGAAGACATGAAGCTTTGTATGGATAACAACTTCTTTAGTGATTGTAAAGAGGGCGTCTACCCTGATGAAGGGCAAGACCAAGCCCTGAAACATCTTTAAAGATGTTGTTATCCATAACAGAATCATGTCGAAATATCCCAGCACACCCGTGACCTTCGGCGTGACAAGCTAAAACTGCACCCACTGGACTACCCTACTACCCCTATTGATGAGTGAAGCCAGTTATACAAAGTTTGCAGGCAATCTTGGTGGACATATTTCAACCAATATAACGTGCAGCAAGATGCCCCTTTGCCCTAACAAACTGCCACTTCAAGATAACCATTACATCCTCTTCTTATCTCAATAAGCTCACAAGTAATGTGAATGTGAGTATTATGAAGTCATTTTATCGCAATATCAATAAGTGGCATTCACATTTTCAGTGAAGACAAAGTTTATTTCGAATCCTTTTTCTTTCAGTATGTTTCAGTATAATGTTTCAGTATGTTTCAGTGTGTTTCAGTGTGATGTTTCAGTGTGTTATAGTATGTTTCAGTATGTTTCAGTGTGTGTTTCAGTTTGTTTCAGTATGATGTTTCAGTATGTGCTTCAGTATAATGTTTCAGTATGGTGTTTCGGGGTGTATTTCAGAGTGTGTTTCAGTAAGATGTTTCAGCAAGTTTCAGTACAGATGCTGGTTCCTTTATCAAGCAGGTGATCCACAACTAAGAAGGACATGGTTATTTAGCTGAGAATTTGCATGCACCATATTTGCTGTATTAAGCACCTATTTCCAAAATGTGAGCCCCGGGCTGAACCCCACCAATTTCTAGACCAATCTGTAAACATAAATTGTGAATGTAAGAGAATAACAAGTCCAGATAATCCGGTGAAACAAATTCCATTTGGAGTAAAGGGCAAAATAGCGGTGAGTAGTAATCTTTTTCATCTCAGTGGGAATTAAGTTTGTTCACTACATTCGATAACTGAAAAGAAATTTAACTTGTTGTGAATGATTTTGATAACCTGCCCCACTTGTCAACTTTATAAGTGCCTAAGACACTTATTACAGCGAATTCAGTACAAATTTAAAGATTAACAAAGAAGAAACAAACTAGGTCCTAACCATTTTTTTTTATTACTGATATACACTACAAAAGTGTTATGAAAGACTGTCAAGCTTTATTTCCTTTTTGTGAAATGCATTTGTGTACTTAGTTCTGTTTATGGAGGCAGGTTCAGCATTCAGTGTTCAGGTGCAACATCACTCAGTGCAGATTACCATTGCAATACCACTGATCCTTGCAATGACTGTGGAATTATATCCCAGATTTGACGCAACTAGGCCCAGTATTCCCACAAGAGAGGTGACCAATGACCTGCATCATATTCAGCTGACAAGTCATCATGAATCTAAAAAACCATTCACAGGGGCGCCATCTCCAATTCACTCACTCATGCGTCTTGATGACCACCTTAATCACAGCAATTTCCTAGAGAAAAAAAGAAATTAAATGCTCTTGTTGTTCCATCATTGGTGATTTCGAGAATAGAGCATCTGTTTTTGAAGAGAAACGTTAACCAGTTGCTGATCTAGATTGTACAAGTAGAGTCTGTTCAAGATCAAACCATCCTTTCTATTCGATCCTGGCTTAAAATGAAACAACAGCAAACATGTAAGGATGTTCTTTTAAGTCCAATGATAAGAAACAGAAAGATTTGATTAAGTGATTTGAGATTAATCAAGTGACTGTACTCGTTCGTTAAGAGCCTGTGCACTGATAATTGTTTCAATATAATCCCAGCTTGCAGAGGCTATTATTATTGTATTATCATTAACCACCAAGAGGATTAGAACGTGTTGGTAGGCGAGCTATCACGCAAATCTGTGTAGGTTGCAGGTAATCCATTTCATCAAACATAGATACACGTTGACTGATCTTAACGACTAACAATTGTGATGTGGAGAGAAAGGTGAATTACAGGTAGCCAATCTGGGAATAGATTGCAATTACCACCATCAAAGAGTGGGTGCTCGTCACCTTTTAATCAAGTGCATAATTAGAAAGGCATCAAATGCACGGTGTAGAGCTTTGTTCTAATCAGGTTGTAGGTGAAGGTCGGTCACATCTGATTCACCTGACATCTTCGTGTTCATTAGAAGAACACAGAGAGACTAAAACATCTCTTCTCAGATGCAAATTGCAGACATATATCAAAGTAATCATAGAAAAATAATCTCAATCATCTCATAAATATAAACAGTCAACACCCACACAAACCTTACCTGCAACCTTCATAAACTCAAAGTAGAGGAGAGAATTTATATCTAAAAGAATATGATTCTGCTTTATTCAAATCAATTTGACAGTAACGTGCATTCCCTTATTAATTTCATGAAAAACATAGCAATGTAATATGTCATGCATTTAAGTGCTTGTCTTGATTTTGTAGTAATCTTTTAAATAAATAAACAATGAAAGTGATATTATTCGTAACCAAACTGGCTCCAAAGTTTTTTAATAAATATAATAATTGTAAGAATAAATCTGTCATGTGTACTGTCACAAGTTGATGACTGAAATAAACTTCAGGTTACAATATATTGGTTTGACAGATATTGATGATACAAAGCTATATTCATAAGTATCTTTTGTACTGAAAAAACACAAAAAAGGTTCATTGATCAGAAAAACACAAGTTGGCATGCATCTGTAATGTTTAGAGGAGTTATCTGGTCTTGCAAGGAGTGAGTGAGTGAAAGTGGGCATATTTATTTGAGAGTACTTATGTCAGTATTTCAAATCCATGATCATCAATTCCTGCCAAGAGTAAGGGAGGCAACTGAGCACAGATAATTGCAATGCCTCAGACAACTGGAACACAGTGCATCTTTCTGGGTATGGAAATCCAGCCACAAGGAGATACACAGAAACAAATTACAAATTTCAAATAACACCTGTTTAAATAGGAATTATACTAATTTCTCCTAACTCAAAAACAGCAAAAAATTCTTCTTCACAAAGAAAATTGATTGATCAAAATTCAGAAAGTTCCTTTCTTACACAGTAACTTACACCAATGAGCTATCCTGGCCATGGTTCATAGTCCTTATTTCTGACAGTATTCCAGGGCCAATTCTGAGAAACTGGGCATGAGACACAATATTTCCTGGTCATTCCTCCATCATCCACACAGAAATGATACTAGATCCAGTTATATATGTGACAGAATGGTAACCCGATGTGCCATCTTAATACATTTGTTAACAGACTATACATTGTAAAGATCAAAATCAGTTGCGATCAGGAACTGAAATCTTGCCAATGTTTTAGCACATCTCAAAAAGCATTACACAAATGACATCATACCTACGACTTGCTACTGTCACATGCAATCATATCTGAAAAACATAAGTGACTGATTTTCTTGAATATTTGCAGATCAGATCAGGTGACCATATCTTTCTTGCAAAATGATTAATCAAATTATCTTGTTGCTATGGTAACCAGACTAACAAAGTTCAAAAATACATTATTCTCATGAGTGATGTAAAACAGTGCATAGAACAATTTTCTTTTGAAAGATAAATTATTGATTAAATTAATCAAACGTCACTGTAACTAAAAAATCATCACTCTGTTCTTAGCCTGCAAGCAAATGTCTTCTGATCATGTGCATGCAAATACACTGATATTCATAAAGATGCTAGAACACATACAGGCACATCAATTTGTTACCATAAAGCAAGATTGGAGCAACATGGCTTCTATCTACAATTTACTGTCCAGTTGATAAGCAGACAGTTTTGCCACAGCAGACACTCAGACAAGGGAGTGACTATATTGCCACAGCAGACACTCAGACAAGGGAGAGACTACATTGCCACAGCAGACACTCAGACAAGGGAGTGACTATATTGCCACAGCAGACACTCAACAAGGGAGTGACTACATCATGACAGCAGACACTCAGACATGGGAGTGACTACATTGCCACAGCAGACACTCAGACAAGGGAGTGACTACATCATGACAGCAGACACTCAGACAAGGGAGTGACTACATCATGACAGCAGACACTCAGACAAGGGAGTGACTACATTGCCACAGCAGACACTCAGACAAGGGAGTGACTACATTGCCACAGCAGACACTCAGACAAGGGAGTGACTACATTGCCACAGCAGACACTAAGACATGGGAGTGACCACATCATGACAGCAGACACTCAGACAAGGGAGTGACTACATAATGACAGCAAACAAGGGAGTGACTGCATTGCCACAGCAGACACACTCTTATAATACCTGCTTATCTTCTGAACAGCTGAACTTCAGGTGAGATTTTAAGCTACTGAATGTGTCCTAGAAGCTGAACAACTCATAATCTCTAGTGCAAAGCCAAGGCAAAGTCAAATTCCCTTCCCAAATTCAGTTCTGAGTGAGTGAGTGAGTGAGTGAGTGAGTGAGTGAGTGAGTGAGTGAGTGAGTGAGTGAGTGAGTGAGTATGGTATGAGTATGGTGAGCAATATTCCAGCAATATCATAGTGGGGACACTACAAATGGGCTTCACACACTGCACCCATGTGGGGCATCGAACCCAGGCCTTCAGCGTGACGACCAAATGCTTTAACCACTAAGCTACCCCACTTCCCCTGTTCAGTTCTGTAACACTATAAGGATCTACTACTTTAAAGAGGAACTAAGCAAGTCTGAATCACAAAGCCTCTGACCAACCTGCAGCTGACTCACAGAGATGCATGCAAAGCCCTTCAGTAAACTGCTTCCTGCCAACAAATCACCATTTTCTTGAAGGCACAAAGATGATGAAAATGTCTGTTACCTCTTCACAACTTCAAACACTAAGCTTCAACAAAGTACACAGTAATGAACAGAACACAAAAACCATCATAATTTTGCAAGAAAACCTGCTTCTCCTATGGTATATATGAGGTGCTCTGAGTGTATGGCGACCTGTCAATATCTTTGACTGTCACCTGCTTGCTACTCAAGCCAGAGATCAAAGAGACAAAAAGTGATGAGGCCTGAGCTTATCGAACTTTCAATACCATCCAATTTGCTGGAATGTCTGTGTCATTTACCCAGTGTCCACTCTATGACACATAAACCACGATTAATTTCCCCATGTCAAATCATGTCACACTTTGATCATGCTGGAAAATGAACTACAAAAACAATGGGGGTAGTTTCTGAAGCAACAGATTTCCCATAGTGAGTTAGGAACAGTACTTCAGTTATATCAGTGTGTCCGCTTAAAATAGAAGCAAAGCCAAAAGTGAGTGAGTGAGTGAGTATGGTTTTACGCCACTTTTAGCAATATTCCAGCAATATCACGGCGGGGGACACCATAAATGGGCTTCACACATTGTACCCATATGGGGAATCGAACCCGGGTCTTCGGCGTGACGAGCGAATGCTTTAACCACTAGGCTCCCCGACCACCCCAAAAGCCAAAAGTGACACAGTTCATGGATGTTCACTATCTTGGAGAATCCCACAGAAACAGGCATGGAGATGACAAACCAACCAGCAAATCCAGGACCTGAACCCAGCAAAGCTACAACCTGCTTACTTCACGTAACCAACTAACTGCATCGGATCAGGTATACATACACTATATACTGAACAAAACACTTAAAGGATCATGAATATTGTGGGCATATGTTTTCGTTATGAAGACTGAGAACACAATTTTATACATGTATCCCCAGAAATGTTCATGATCCCTAACACTTTTTGTTCAGTATATGGTTCAACATTATAATTAGTAATTGATATTATACTTCTGAGTCTTGTTACAGATAAGACCAGAAACTCTGGTAGAGCCTGGCCAATGTAAGAAAAGATATACAGAATTTTTTAGAAAAATACAAGCAAGGTTATCAACTGAGTCTCAGAAGCTATTTTTACGCATGTTGCTGCTGAGAGAAGATTGCTAAAGAGGTATGGATATTATGGACTCAGATAAATTTTCAAACTGGACATTGACAGACACTCTTCTACACTCACATCCACTCACGTTCAGTCACTGTGTTCAGTACCAGTATATGGATCAACATTACATGTGGTTTGAATTAATAGGGAAGTATAAAGAAGTTTGCTTATTCTTGCATAAGTTGTTGCATAACTTATTGCACAATGGAGTTCAAGGGTCTTTGATTGACATCTTCCTACTATCCTTAAAAGAAACAAACTGCATAAACCCCCATGGTGGTGGAGATTCTATTGTTGTAAGCTGTCCCTGGCAAATCCAATTGATCAAAATAAACATCCTCTAGTTAACATCCAAAGGGCAATACCAATATTTCTTCAGATGACTATTTCATCAGAAGGCCACCAACCCAGAACATGTAGGGACTTGTAGCCTCTGATGACACATCTGCCCTGAAGGAAGTCTTCTGTTTTACTAATGATGTAAATATCAGCAAAACTGGATGACATCTTTCACCGAGGGCATTAAAGGGGCTGTGTTTCTGTGACTGAGGATGAAGCTGTTGATTTAACAGTGTCATCCCTGAATCGGATTGATCTGCATTATGTTGGCTGCTGGGATAAACAGAAATAAACAAATTGCAAGTGATTTCGTGGCATTTGCTTGGTTCACCAAGTCATTCTTATTGCTAATATGTTTCCATGATTTAATGATTAAGAAGACTGTTAGTGAAGTTACTATTGTTGACATATTTATTATTAGAAATGACTTCAATATGTTTTTTGCGTTTATGGAGGTATAAACATAAACTCTGGAATGCACACAGATTTACACAGTATTCACGCCAGTGTTTATGTTTATACCTCCATAACCACAAAAAATGTTGAAGTCAATTCTTAAAAAGAATTGAATTTGTGTATGAGCTGGGATGCCAGGGTAGGACTCTCTAGTACTCATGCTCGTCATAAGAGATGATCAAAATAAAATTCAGGTGGAACATAATGCGACCTGGCATATTGTCATCATCAGACTCAGTGCCATGAACTATTGACCATTGTGGTTTGTTTGGCCAAGACAAAATGACGGAGAGGCCAGGATGACATGACTGGAACATACGGGGCTGAGAAGACCATTCACTCCTTCTTGTTTAAGTACATCACTTATGGCAATGATACGCCAAGTCGTAATCTAGGCCATGCTTAACTGTTCCTGAAAATGGAAGCTGGTCAAATGAGCTATGAAGTGAAAGCATGATTAACAGAAGTTATGTGAGACAAGTGGAAATAATACCATGTGGATTCTCATAATCTCAAAGGATTTGCTTGACTTTTTACAATCTCAAAAAGATGTTCAATTCTCTCAAAACATTTGATTTTTTATCTTTGTCTACCAATATCCCACATAGCAAACAAAAAATAATTTTGTTTACTTTCATTACTAGACATGGTAATGGAAGATGCAGTTACTTATCTATCTTCAGACGTCCAGTTCAATTTTGTCAAACATGAAAGCAAATGCAATCCTGTGTTTACTGAGTAATGTGAAATGCTTGATATTCTCCTTGATAACATCTATGAAAATTGGGGTGTGAGACATTAAGGCAAGTGGTGGGCACCAATGGTGCTACCCTTCTTGTGGATCTGTTTCTTTACACATATGAACTGGAATTTCTGCTCGGATTGGCAAAGGCAAGACAGGGTAATTTGGCCAATAAACAGAACTTAAGCTTCAGTTATATCAAGGATCTGATATTGTTCAATGACCATCAAATAGCCAATTCCCTTCCACCGATTTACACACCTGAACTAGAAATAAAAGAGAGCCCGCCTCATTATTATCATATTTAGATCTATGGATAAAGAGTCAGAGTGACAAAACAGTATGATGAGAGATGTATTTCCTTTTTTGTTGAGCAATATTCATGCAGCTTCAGCCTTTGCTGTCTACATTTCACAACTTTTGAATTACAATCAAGCATGCTCTTTCTGTGAAGGTTTCAAAGAGCACGACTCTAGCTTACTAGTTGTTACATCAAGATTACAAAATTCAAGGCCTCAGAAAAGCTTTTTCAAAGGTTTTATGGTAGACATGTGGAGGACATTTCAAAATTTGATGCATCAGTGACCAAAATGATGTCTGATGCAATTCTCTATTTTGACTTTTACCATATGTTCCCATGTTATTTCCGGTGACTTGCCTTGGCATGTGTTACGGGTGCCACCGGTGGGGCAGGATACGCTTTTTGCAAACACCTGGTGTCATCACTATTTGGTAGTTATTCCTAAACACATGCTCATGATATAGTCAGAATCATACAATCAACCCTGCTTTTGACACAGATTTCTTATGAATATGGAAGGGTTTTTGTCGCTTTTATTGACACGATATTCACCGACTGAAGTAGCTAGGAGCAAACCAGATTATAACTTAAAAATCTGTAACTTCACCTTTAATTGAATTTAATTCAAAACATCAACACCAGGGAATAATAACCTGCCTCAATTATCTGCTGAAACAGATTCCACTAAAAGGCAAAATAGTCATGAAAATTATATGAAAGGATCTGTGAAGATAAGTGATGACACCACTTCAGACCAGTCATGAATGGGTAAAAGTAAGGAGCATGAAGTCACCAGGGACTGATCCTTCACTAAGGCAGACATGTGCAGGCTGCCAGACTTTCTCAATGATCCCAACTGCTATCATCCGCACATTCAGAATGGACAACCACCATGTACAGAATGGGTTATTCCCACTTCAAATCAGCATCACAACCTAGGACATTGCAGCTATTCTGACATAGAACCACATCATCGGCGTGGACCTTCAACAACGATGCCACTCTACAGCCCACAATCTTCTGACAATCAATTCAAAATGGAAGGGCTATGAATTTAATGGTTTCCTGTAATACTCCTGATCTGGCAAACACCTCAGACGCGTTGTCTACTATGTATCCTGGTGACATGTTGATATGATGTAAATCTTGAAATTAACGCGAGCATGAATTAAATGTGAAAAATGCTGGTGGTGTTTGTTAGCATTAATGAAACTTTGGCTTCAGGACACTCCTCAGATCTACAGCCTTTGTCTTGTCATCTGCCTTCAAAGTGGTTCACACCTTCTCCGCATACCAATCAGTGAAATGGTGTTGGTTCAATTATTTTATTGCCTTTGAACTTCCTAAATGCAAGTCAACAGAATAAACATAAACTGTATGTTGTTTTCAGGAAAATACTGCTTTTACGGAAGTGCTCTCCTCAGCGCCAATTTGCTGTTTGACTGGATTAGATAAGGTTGGATTAAGGTAAGGTAAGGATATGTATGACATTTCACTGGGGATGGGGTGGGGGGATTTTGAGTCACGCTTTTGGCTAGGGTTCAGCAGTTGTATTAATTTGGAGACACATTAATGCCAAGATTACAGTATAATCAAATAACAAAACACATAAAGAGAGCCATCATTTTGTACCTTGTGGAGACTCACCATTTTCCAATCGAGGTGGACCCCCATCCCAAAAAATCATCACATCAGGCGAATGTCAGTGCTCTTTCAGAAACAAGTCTGTAATCTGTCAAACAATGCTCTGCATGATACCCTAATGACAAGGGTTACAAATTCCACAGTATAATTCTTAAAAGAATTATCCTCTGAAGTGAGTGAGCTGGGTTTAAAGCCACTGGAGGTGTGTCAAAAATAGTCATGAACAGTTGGCATGCCTCTGTTCACCCAGCAGTGAATGGGTACCAAGTAGGATGAGTAATGTAGGTAGGTGACTGTTAACTTTCTAACGCCTCACAGGCACCTAGGGTTGTGAACTCCCCAGGGAGCTGAGAATGCAAATGGAGTGCACACTGATCCACTCACCCGGGTAATAATCTAGCACTTTCAGCATGCCTTAGGGTGTGGATTCGGCACATCATAAATATCCACATTATTACTTTGAATATTTCTGTCATTGTAAGGAAGTGGGAAGAAAGCCCAAAGTGACACGGTCGTAACCATGACCACTGTTGTCCTTTTGAGCACCTGAACTCACTATGTAACCAGGTCAATTGAATAAAACACCACCACACATCACTGCAAGTCTATGAATTGGAATGAGCTGAGGAAATTCTTTCTATAAAATGATGCATATATCCTATGAAGTCAGCAACTCATATCTTTTTTATATTCTACCATCCATGAGTATGTACACAGTCATTTCTTGCTTCCATGTTTCCCTGGTGTATGATGACATGCAATAAAACTCACGATCTTTGGCACAAACATTCCATTTGTCATCACTGACAGAGACTTTTTCCAACAACAGTAAATCACACTATGCATACAGACTGACAGACAATCTTGTAGCTGACCAAAAAATAAGTCAAAGTAATCAGCTTGTGATATTGGAGGTGCAAGTTCACAAAAAGTATATTTGACAGAATTTCAATGATTTTATAACGTAGTTGTACTTTAAAAAAAAAAATCTACTTCAATACCTATAGAACATGGTAGTAATTTGAAGAGTTGAGAAACTTTATGTCTCCTGCAGATGTGTAAAACATAAACAGCTAGGTTCACAGTTACATTTCAACTTTTACTTGGCAAACCAAATTCTTTCACTGTCAAATCCAGGGTAGGACTAAGATGAATGGTAGAGTGAGTGAGTTAGGTTTAATTCAGCTTTGAACAGTATTCCAGTTATATCACAGCGTGTCAGCTTAAGGTGAGTGGTATGATCAAAGGGATGCAGGTCTCAAACCTAGAAACATAATCGAAATGAACTGGGATTTAAACCCACAACCATTGGTTTCTGGCATGCCCAAGGAATGCAACTCTGCACAGCAAATTGTGGCGTCTTATATGACTTGGCCACCCATGCCTCAAAATGAATGGTAGAATTCAGATGAAGCATTCATGACAGGAAATAGATCTATGTTTGTTGTTTTAATGCCGCACTCAGCAATATTCTAGCTATATGATGACAGTCTGTAAATAATTGAGACTGGACCAGACAATCCAGTGATTCGGATATGATGGCAAGCATCAACCAAGTCAGTGAGCCTGACCACCCGTTCCCGTTAGTCGCCTCTTACGACATGCATAGTTGCCTTTTATGGCGAGCATGGGTTGCTGAAGACCTATTCTATCCCGGATCATCGTGGGTCAGACTCAACATCAAGATTTCTCACATTAAACTTGAAAGTAAAACTATCCCCAAGATATTAGGGGAAAAACAAAGAAGCATCAAAAGAAAAAAAGCAAATATGATGCCTTGTTGGCAACACACATAACAACATAGCCAGAATCACACCATCGCCAGAACTGATGCCAGCATGAGATCCTCTCCTGGATGTGAGTGAGTTGGGTTCAACACGACTCTGACTTAAGTCTACAGCATGATGCCACACAAGCCTTTCTGCCACTCATCAGAAACAGATAACTGACCTACTACATTTCTGAGTCCCCACATTGATTTAAGGATAAAGTATCTAAAAGATTAATCCTCCACAATCTCCTACTCGTTAATCCCTATTTTTCTGGCTATGCTTGTGACAGCCTAAGGTGTATGCATTGAATGACTATATTCATGAGCATCTGCCGGCTGATATCTCCCGATATATCCCCCTACAGGGTGTTTCATCAGGGACCTATTAGCTAATGCAGTAGGCCAACTTGTTAGGCTGATTGCATCTAAGTACACTATCAGTTTAATGTCAAGATAAACTGCCTACATCATATGCTTCACAGACTTAATGTTAAGGCCACAAGGAATTGATTATTTGTTCGTAAGAATTACCAAGGCTTTTTTACTAAAAAAAAACACCTCTGATCTTGTTTGGTGGCAAGTTTATGATATGAAACAAATCACCAAACTTACTCCAGACTTATCCTGGACACCTTAACTCTAGGTATAATAGTCTCTCTTTCAGTGTTAAACAATAGACAAACTGCCAAACTCTATGAACCCTTCATGTCTTTTCATTTGTAATTATTGAACTATGACCAGTAAGTATCATCTAAGACAATAAATTTAACATGTTCATCAGTTCCTCACTTTGCTCATCAGTTCCTCATTTTGTTCATCAGTTCCTCATTTTGTTCATCAGTTCCTCATTTTGTTCATGAGTGCTTCATTTTGTTCATCAGTTCCTCACGTTGTTCATCAGTTCCTCATTTGTTCATCAGTTCTTCATTTTGTCCATCAGTTCCTCACATTGTTCATCAGTTCTTCATTTTGTCCATCAGTTCCTCACGTTGTTCATCAGGTCCCCAATGTGCTCATCAGGTCTTCATTTTGTTCATCAGTTCCTCATTTTGTCCATCAGTATTTAAAAAAATCATTTAACAAACAAGCAAATGATTTCATTGTAACCATCTAAAATTTCTCTTTCTAATTTGGCCTGTAATGTTTGATAACATGTCACTAGAGGGTAGTTGACTTTTACATTTTTTACAGCCATTTTTGATCAAAACTGCCAACTTTCGACATACACACAATTGAAATAATTCTATCAAATTTTTATTCGTGTTAATCTGAAGGATATCACATGTATCATAAAGAAGAAAGGATTTGTCTCGAGAGGCATTTCCACTTTAACTACAAGTTTGTAGCTTGATTAAAGAGGTTCCTATAAGTTGAAACACGTTTTCTTAGAGATCCTGTTCCAGCAATAGTGCCAGCTGTACAGCAAAGTGTGTGGATACTTTTCCAAATCACTTTGCCTCCATATACATAATGTCTCAGATCCTGTTGATCTGCATGCGAACATCGTCAATACATCCTGACTTATCTGTACTCAGGCAAGTCTAAGCTGTCATCATTATTTCAAAATCATTGTCAGATAATCAAACATTCTTGAATAATATTCATATATATTCATAAAATCAATATATTCACATGACAAATTGTTGCATAACAGAAGTTCATTTTTATATAAAACTCATTCCTTTCATGGAATTTAAGTGATCTGTGATAAACTGTTTTGCAAACAGAATCCATTTTTCGTTTGGCCTCAAGGAGAAACATGTTTGTTTAATGTTTTACAAAAACATCTCTGCAGCAGTTTATTAAAAGATTCCAAGTGAAGTTATTTGTCTATGTCAATGTAATGTTTTCAATGCTAATATCTGATATGAAGAAAACTGTACTGCTCATATATCATTGATGTTTTGAACTATAATTCCTTTGATAGCTCAAGACTGCCTGACCCCCACATGTGTGACCTCATCTTTGTGCATATTTAATGAGCCTTTGATCTTGACTACAATTGATGTGGTTATTAAGGAGTTCTCTTCATCTTTGATTATCAGCATCAAACTTTGCAATAAACATCTTCGATAACTGTCAATAAAATTACACTTAAATAAAAACAATTTATTGATGGTCTAAGATCATTAATAATCCTATCATACTAACTTTCCAACAAACAAATACATTATTCATTCACATGGTTTTATAGAGTTACAAAATCAATTGTAATTGATTAACGTCAAGTTTTTTTACTCTTTGAAGAATTTATCACAAATGTTATAAACCAACACGACTGATGAGCAGGTAAGCAGGTTTTGATAAAAAAATGACAAGTTTTTGTCTGAAATTTAAATATCCTCACAAAAAAGAACAATATATTAATCATAGGAAAAATATTAAAAATAACTTTATTACATGATGCCATCCAATGTATCCACCGTGTGCACTTCTAGTCTATTATGTCATATATCAAATAAAAAAATAGGTTTGAAAATTGATAGAATAACATAAAAATAGCAACAAATTCATGAATAAAAAATGCCTGTTGTCAAACACAACATGAATTTGAATAAAGTAAATGTAATATTACAAAGATTTTGCTGTGCAAAAAGAATCGTCAGACATGACTGTTTTGAAGTGATATTTCTGTGATATTTCAAAGCCAGTTTAATTTTTTTTAGATACATAACCAAATTTGACATTTTCAAGACAAAAAATATTGATTCTCACTATGATACAAGAGAGAGGTGGATGCACCTCAGGGATGTTCAGATTGGCTGCTCGAGTACTCACAACTATCACACATCTTTAAGCTTATCATTATTTCAAGATCAATATTGAGATTTTTAAAGACTTGGAAAACATGATTTTGGTGATATTTGTTATCAGCAGGCTAACCTGCCCGTCTAGTGTCAAGTGATCAATATACTAATGTGCCGAAACTTACTATGAAATATATTAACCCTTTACAAGCAAACCACTCATCCTGATACAGTTGAGGCCTGTTTGAAATGTGTCCCCATTTCAAAGGACATATCAAGGTTTGACTCCAGTACTGAAAACCTGATAAGTTGGAGATCAGTCCTTCTATCTCAGACATACCTAAACTTTGACATAGCTCCATCAATCTCAGATCTCTGATGGCATCATTGATATAGGTCCTTCTATCTCAGATCTCTGATGGCATCACTGGCATAGCTCCACCAATCTCAGATCTGTGATGGCATCATTGATATAGCTACACCAATCTCAGATCTCTGATTGCATCACTGGCATAGCTCCACCAATCTCAGATCTCTGATGGCATCATTGTCATAGCATCATAAATATCAGATTTCTGATGGCATCATTGATACAGGTCTTTCTATTTCAGAGCCCTGATGGCACCCCTAGTCCTGGAGATGAATACATACCTCTGAGAACACCTATATATACAACCCTGGATCTCAAACCACTTGTCATTACGTGCCTTGGTCCCTTAAACTGAGCGATAACTTATTACATAGTCAGGATCGTAGATTGAATTAAAGTTTTAGCAGAGATCTTTTTAAGAATATGGAAAGGGTCTTGTTGCTGTTACTTGCTTTATCTCAAAACTAAGTCTATCTCAAACATCAGTTGAGTCTGCTGTGAAGCACAACAATTTATTAAGCCGGAAGAAACATTTGAGAAAATATGCACATTCTTTGTTCTTTCTATGTGAATTAGTGGGACATATCTCATGCTTTCATTATTGATTTTATTAAAGTGTAGATTTTATCAGCTCCATATGTCTCATGAATGTTTCCTTCGGCCAAAATTTACATGCCCCAACAGAACCAGCCTTCTGCGATTATAAGGCGCGGTCAGGTAGCCTAGTGGTTAAAGCGTTCGTTCGTCACGCTGAAAACCAAGGTTTGATTCCCGACATGGGTACAATGTGTGAACCCCATTTCTGGTGTCCCTTGTCGTGATATTGCTGGAATATTGCTAAAAGGGGTGTAAAACCATACTCACTCACTCACTCTGCGATTATAATGTCTGTTCCTCAAGGCTGCTAAATGATGGCTGCACAGATGTTCAATTGTGTCCGGGGAAATCATTGATAACTGTTTAGGTGTCACATGCAATTATGTGACATCTACCTATTTGTACCATTTTGAACTGCCTCTGTGGTCTAGTGGTAGAGCGGAAGGTCCTGGGTTCGACCCCCGACCGTGTCATACCAAAAGACGTTAAAAGATGGTATTTGTTGTTACCCTGTCTGGCGCTCGGCATTAAGGGGATAAAACAAGGACTGGTCGGCTCGGAGTCAGTATACTGTGTCTGAGTGGGGTATTCATGTTAAACTGTGGCATGGTATCTCAGTGAGCTAGCACTATAAAATCGGCGTCAGTCAACACACACACACACGTACATGCACGTCGCTACCATTTCACCTCACCTTGTACCATTTTGAAGTAAGGAAGGAAATTTCAGCTTGAACTGAAACACTGTTATCAACTTTGTCTACAAAGAGTGTACGAAGTTTTAGTGATGTTAGTACTTCCAGAATCTCAGAGATCATGCATTGTCACTGTCTGATCATGTTGTTGCTTGTTGTTTAATGCCATACTCAGCAGTATTCCAGATGGTGATGTGGTAATAATGAAGTCTGGACCAGACAATCCAGTGACGGACATCATGAGGATTGATCTACACAATTGGGATACAATGACACATCAACCAAGTCAGCGAGCCTGACCTTCAGATCCCATTAATCACTCTTACAACAAAAATGGTTGCTGAAGACCAATTCTAACCTGCATCTTTAAACAGGGATGTTGCCATGTATATTAATTATCACTATATATGCTGACATGGATAAACGGTCCTGAGTTTGACTCCCTGAGTCATCCTGATGACCCTATCAGCCACATTCATACCCATGCCTGCTCATGAGCTTCATTCAAAGCATCTACAACATACATCATAATGGGATTCCCTAACAACAAGCTGACATGCCATGACACATCTTCATGAGGCAAAGGAGTTAACTGACTATAAAAGTCCAGTTTCCACCCTTGCCAAACTAGGCTGGTATTGTGGAGTATTTGGCAGGACTAACGAGTCTATGCATAATCCAATCAAAATCGTGCACCAAAATCGAAATCCAGTTCGTAAACTGTCGTGCAGATTTCGATCGACTGCAGTATTTGCAAAGCATGTGCACCGCCAACTTGTTGTCAACAGATATTATTCCAAATCTGTTCATGTTTTTAATCAAGGTGCTCATGTGACTTGATGCATTTCGCGATGTAAGACCCGTTTTATCACAAAATAGATCTTGAATATCGATCAGATCGTCCTGACTGGGCGCCACTATTTTGTGTGAAGCAAACGCAAGTGATACGAGAATTGGAATCTGACTGGTCCATAGGAGAGGCTTAGAAGGAACATAACTGGTTATAGCCCAGTTCGAGCCCAGTAATTCCAGCCTAGTTCGGCAAGGGTGGAAACTGGACTTTTAAAGTCAGTTAACTCACTTGCCTCGGGAAGATGGCCATGATATAGCTGAACTACTGTTCAAAGTATTTATTGAACTAAACTCAGTCATTTATTAAAGTAGAATTTGACTGGCAGTTTAACTGACAAAATATATTTTTTGGAATTGCTAGATCATTTAGCATTCAATCAGTGCCACTACTCTGCCTAACTTTAGAATATTTGCAACAGATTTTAAGAGTGTAAAAGAACTTAATAGTCTAAAGTCATTTTGATACACAAGATGTTGTTGGAGCTATCAGATATGAATGCAAAACAAGACCACAGTTAATGCTTTGAGACATTGGGTTAAAAACCTCCAATTTGAAAAACAAACAAATTGTAAATACTCCCTACTTGGACTGCCTGAAGATCGGTTTAGTTGCTTCATGATAAAGCTTAAACTCTGTCTGGAGGATTTCTATGTTTTGTCTGCCTAGCAAAAAGAACATGTTTTTTGGGAAAATATAGGATATAGATCATCTTGGAGACCATGTTGGATGGACCATCATGGAGACCTTCTTGCATTCATCCCATATGACAGACCCTGTTGACAGACCACAACAAAACGATCCTATTTGATATCCTTGTTGGACAGATGCTGTTCCTGGATGACATCAAGCAGATCCTGTCAATAGACCCTGTTGATAGACCACATCAAGCAGATCCTGTCAATAGACCCTGTTGATAGACCACATCAAACAGATCCTGTCGATAGACCCTGTTGATAGACCACATCAAACAGATCCTGTTGATAGACCACATCAAACAGATCCTGTCAATAGACCCTGTTGATAGACCAGATCAAGCAGATCCTGTCAATAGACCCTGTTGATGGACCACATCAAACAGATCCTGTCGATAGACCACATCAAAAAGATCCTGTTGATAGACCACATCAAACAGATCCTGTCTATAGACCCTGTTGATAGACCACATCAAACAGATCCCGTTTGATAAACATCTTTGCATAGACAACATCAAACAGATCCTGTTTGATAAACATCTTTGGATAGACCACATCAAACAGATCCTGTTTGATAAACATCTTTGGATAGACAACATTCCACAGATCCTGTTGGATACATTTACTACCAGTGCACACAATGGCTGTTCTGATCAAAGTGAGCTTCCAGGGCACAAGGTGACTGTTCTGACTGTGACTGTCTGGGGCTGCTTCTTACACTTTCTTAACAGTTTGGACCGTCTCCATGGTCTAGTAGTAGAGCGGAAGATCCTGAGGTTCAATCAACAGCCGCATCATGGTACTTTTTGTTACCCTGTCTGGTGCTCGGCATTAAGGGGATAAAACAAGGAGTGGTCGGCTCGGAGTCAGCATACCGTGTCAGAGTGGGGTAATCATGTTAAACTGCGGCATGGTATCTCAGTGCGCTAGCACTATAAATCGGCATAAGGCTGGACTACTACAAGCAGCCACACACACATACACTTGCATGCACGTCGGTATATAAGTGCAAGTCTTTGACGTGACGTTAAATCATATTTCACCTCACCTTTTCACATTTTCTTGCACTTTCCTGGAAAATTAATCCATCATCATCACAAGTCTCATTACCCATCCTCCATCATCATAAGTATTATTCAAAAGTGTCATACTTCATGTCCTCCTGTAATACTGTAGATGTCACCTTCATCATTCCCAGTGAGAAGTAATGTCTTAGCTTTGATGTCAGCATGTTCACGACTATGTGAATATTATAATCACCTTGTTAAATGTTAAACTATTGTGTTCATTTTTAAACATAAGTTAAAATTTAACAATCCTGAGACATGTGGACATACTGTGAGAACTGCCTACCTTGTGGGCTGTTTTTCCATATCTAAAAACTATATATATTCAATGTGTAACTTTCTACCAAACCACAATTCACATCTATACTAAGCTGTGTTTAGTCAGATGATAGATATTGTTTATCTTTTGATTTTCTTAATATCAGGGATTAAGATATCCCCAGCCGCCTGTGCCTGATGTAAGAGGCATATAAACTGTGATTAAGCATGAATAATCTTCAACAGAGCCACAATGAAAGATAAGCTCACTTGCAAACTGATTTTAGATTTTATAGACATCATAAAAGTTATCTTTCAATTTTTGCTTCAACATCTCTATTTTAATAGCCTGCCTCAGACATCTGATGAATTACTCAAGACATCTGATGAATGGTACTTAAATTTACTGAAATCAGACACCTTCTTTTTCTGATATTATTTATCTTGTGGAAAGTTCTTTCCTGCTATCATTTGTTTCTGTAACTTTCTTGATATACATCAAAGTATTAATTTCAAAATGAAGGACTCCTATTATCATTGATATGGTTAGTGTGTTCAGGTTTCTTCTATGTAAAGGTACACATAAACATTCTCTTTATAGAAGTCATTTGACATATTCCTGGAACTCAGCAGACACTTATTCTATGTCCTAGAGGGATTTTAAGGAGCCGGATCTAATTTCCAAGTATCTATATTATTTTAACTTTTAAACCTATTCTCTGACAAAACTGTGTCATCAGGAAAATACAAAAGCTTCATCTGAACAAATCTCAATAAGACATCTTCTCTTTACATCTTAAAGGAGACGCAAGGCATTGACAACCAGGAACCAGTCTATAAAAATAACTTCATTACAGGGGATGGAATCTGGGGGCATTGTGGATTGTGTCACAGTTCGTCCTGATAATAATGTTTCTAGGTTTCTGCATCATGTCAGGTTTCCTCCCACATCAAGCCAACGTATCAGAAATGCTCTCCACAGTGGCGGTAACACAGCTCATTGCAGTGTTACACATTTTATTCACATTCACAAAGTCTAAACCAAACAAACTAGTGACTGACGTCATGAGCATCTATCCATGCAAATTAAATATGATGTCATGCAATGAACCTAACCTAGCTTAACCACATGATCCATTTCTACTAGTCGCCTCTTAGACGGAATCCCCAAGGGTCTTTGAGTATGTGCCTGCTTGTGTTTCTTTGTAATGTTTCAATTTGAATAGAAAGCAGAAAAATAGTTTTGAAATATATTTAAATAGACTAATCTATGAGGAATCATTTATAAGTATATCATATTGCTCCCCTCTCCTAAAACCATGCTAATGAGTTCAGTTTAAGAAACAAATATGACATAACTGCAAAGGCCGATACATTAATACTCAAATACAAAAAACATTACCACTGCCAGGAGCTTAAAATATACACCCACTGTAATCATAGGAAGTTAGACTTATTGTGGGCAGGTTTTTCGTTCTGTTGTCTTCTGTTTTCTGGAGGTGTTGGCTTGGATTTAAGTTAAGAAAAACAAAGTAATTTCCTGAAGCAATGAAAGTATGCTTGAGTCAAGCGATGTGAGACCAAAATACAAAAACATGACTCCCTTGCGTAGGAAGCATTTTAAAAATC